>NC_136795.1:14159135-14404135 GCF_951216825.1 Electrona antarctica | reverse complement strand
GTAGGCCTCCATCTCCTGTTGGAAGATGTTATGAGCAGCAATCTGCTTCTCCACATCAGGCAGGCTGGGCCCGTATTCCTCTGCCACCATCTGCTTCTGCAGTGACACACATTAAACAACAATGAACAGTTCCACCGCTGAAACACCAACAACACATACACCACATTTTATAGTTTAGTTTTAAAAAAACAGTGGAAACCGCCAATGATTCAAGAGCATCGAGAGCAAGCTGGTTTTTACCCAAACTTGAGTTATACCACATGAACCGGGGAGGAACATTCGCCAGAAATAGCCGATCTATGAGCTCACACTCACAGTGTGCCGCAGGAAACGAGCAGACCAAGTAGTACAGTTGCATCTGACTGAGGTCCTTTTCACTAAGAATAGAGGGTTTAAGTGGGATTTAAAGCTGCAACCTGCAATCCCCATTTGGGGAATCCCTTCTATGATATTGCACTTATGATCCTGAGGCAGTACTATTGGTCAACCAGTAGGTGTCATACCCGTCAATGTCTTAATGAAAGAGTATAAAAAATATATACACATATATTCATATTATACAGAATACACACACACACACACACACACACACACACACACACACACACACACACACACACACACACACACACACACACACACACACACACACACACACACACACACACACACACACACACACACACACACACACACACACACACACACACACACACACAGTAGTTAATTGTAACACACTAGCACACTGACCTGTTTTTCATCCAGGATCTGAGCCCAGTCGATCCGAGGAGTCAGATCCACCTCCTGCACATGTTCGTATAGATCGCGGTACGCCACACAGTCCTTAGCCCAGCGGTCATGAAGGTTACTCACACTGACAGAGAGACAGAGAGACAGAAAGAGAGAGAGAGAGAGAGAGAGAGAGAGAGAGAGAGAGAGAGAGAGAGAGTATGTCATTATGTGTATGTCCGTTTATGTACACAGTATGTATTTTTTTAAGTCCACAATGCATTGTGCAAATGATGCATAAACAAATAGTTTCAAAACCTGTTGCACCTGTGTTCACTGTCTGTTTGTATTGTTTGTTTATTATTGTAACGCTTCATGCTGTTCTCTTGGCTAGGTCACTATTATGAAAGAGATTTTAAACTCAATGAGACTTTTATCTAGATAAAAAAAGATTTGATTGATTGATTGATTGATTGATTGATTGATTGATTGATTGATTGGTTGATTGGTTGATTGGTTGATTGATTGATTGGTTTGCATACTCTCACAGTTCCATGCTGCTACTTGTAAAACAAACTCACTCTTTCTCGATCTCACCAGCCTGCGGATGCTGCAGCTTCCTGACCTTGTCCACATCCATGAAGAGCTGCTTTAACATGCCCTCGGCCTCCCCCAGGTTGTCTGCATTCTCCTTCTGGTGAACGAAGGCTTGTCCCTTCTTCTCATTCTCTGTATCCTGGAATCCACCGAAGCACCACAGATAGAATAAAGAATATCCAACATAGAAAATCACAGTTATCAAGTAAACACTTGGACAACAGATTAGAGTAGATTGGTGTTGACAGAATAGAATAGAATAGAAACTGTATTATCCACACGTTTTGGCTTTACAGTCTTCTCTATACTAGGTTTGCTAGAATTTTCCTCTACACCAAAAGTAGAAAATAGCCGATCTAGATTTTCACCGAATGTTCGCCCCAAGATAGAGATGATGGCTGGGGCTCAATGTGGTTAAAACAGACAAAATAATAAACACATCATTAATCATTACCATGCACACAGTCAGACAGCATAACATAGCGCTTCCAGTCCATGAAGCTCAACTTCATACTTGAATTGTATGTAAGCTAGCATACTTACCAAAGCCATAAGGTCCTCTGATCGTAGAATATTCTTCTCTACCTGGTCTGCATTCGACTGCATACGAGCAATCGCCATGGCCATTTCAGTGGCCTGGCTCCTAAAGAAACAGATATAAAATCATGAAACCTTTATAATGCCACGGCCTTATTCAGTCTCACACATGTCATGTATATTACAATGATGTGGTGATTGTGGTCAGTGTATCTGGCCATCCAATGGTGCACCTCACCAGATGACTTAAAAGTTAGAATATACTCTGGAAGAAAACCACATAAATGGTGCATTTATATAAATGGTAAATTGTGCATTTATATAGCACTTTAATCCAAAGTGCTTTACATAGATTGTGTATTACATTCACCCATTCACACACCGATGACGGCAGAGGAAACGATGCACTGCACATATGGAGCAATTAAAGGTTCAGCATCTTGCTCAAGGACACTTCGACACTAACCCTGTGGGAGCCCAGGATTGAACTGGGAACCTCACCTCACTCCACCCCTGAGCCACTGCTGCCCCAGAATGAATAAGTACTAATATGTACTCCCACATTGTACATATTAGTGTTGAGGCCACTGAACAAAGAAGATTCATTCACCTTTCCAGCACTATGTTTAGTGTGCACTTATTGTCAGTGGTAATTGGTGTCTCCGACAACTAACCTGGGCACATTCGCACGGCTATTGTTTCATTCCTGCTCCACATGTCACGAAAGCTTCTTCCTGAGACACACCCCAGATCACTAGTAGGTGACAGATCAATCATTAGGTGGTTGCCCACACCCTCAACTTGTGGTCAGGAATGCCGTCAGTGATGGTGTGACTCAGACATCTCCACTCCCATTCATTCATTCATCTCTAATCAAGAGAATGCTGAGCCCAGCACCGTAGCATGGGCAATAAAAACCATAGGCAGCCGCAGACATGATGCATGGTAGTAAGTGTAGGACGATAAGGTTATGGTTATAGTGTGCACATTTCTCTGTGTATTTCACTTAACTCAGACAAGCGCTTATCTTTACTGCTTGCCAACCCCCCCCCCCCCCCCCCACACACACACACTTGTAGGCCCCAAAGCTTGGCAAAGTCCAAAAAACAGGACAATGTGGTGAACTTAATGTCAATGGTCAAGACCATTAGTATGGCACAGCAAAGTCCAAAGTGTTAATTTATCTCTGAAAGTGTTTTTTTTCTCTTCTTTGAACATGCTGGGTTTTGCTGTGTTCACCAGCCTTGCAAAGCAACCGTTTCCTTGCAAAACGCACCAGAACCAGTTTTAGCACTAAAGTGACATTATCACGAGTGATGTGTGGAATGCGTGACATGGCAGACTGTGTAGTTCATGAGGCCTGTAGTTGACAGTGCGGTGAGTGTAAGTATGTAGATTATATAAACAAGCAAAGCTGCAGGGGATCCTGTCTGGCCACTCCTTAAACGGTGTGCAGCAGTTATGGATGAAGATGTCCTCCAGCGTGACTGACAGCTATAGTAAAAGACAGAGGAGCTGCAGGGAAAGACTCCAGTTTGTCAGTGTAAAAAAGGAATGGTAAATATTGTGACCTCTAACAGCGCAATTTAGTATTGTAAGTGTACGTGACTATCAAGCATGCTGCTCAACAGCTCATGTTTCTATTGAAACCATTATTCTTCTCTCCAGTATGAGGATGGCAGAATCCAACACAATGCAACTATACGCTGTGTGTCTTGTGTCCATGTATTATGGTTCTCTGCTAAAGTGTAATGTAAAACTATTGTTGGTCTGTTAGCTTAATTATAGTCAGAGCAGTATTCTATTCTATTAAATGCCGCACCAGGAATGTCTCTAGTCTACTGGATCAATACACTTAGGATGTCACACCCCTTTAACAAAGATGGAAGAGTTGTTGCACAAGGAACTCGCCTTCCTACAAGAAGCACCGTAAAAGTATGTTTTTGTTTCCTGACACACTTAAAGGAGAATTCCCTGCTAGAAGGCTTTCTTACCTTTCTTTGTAGTCGTTACGTCTCCACCAAAGAGGTCCAGGTGTTTTTTGTGCAAAAACTCCTTATTGGCTATTTCCCCTACCATAAGCCCTCAATGAATTGCATTGAATTGAATGGGGCTATGGGGTGTTGTGCTAATTCGCTTATTTCCATCGAAATAAGTAGTAAAGTGTGCTGCTTGGGATATTATTTACATTATGAAGAGAGGATACATACAAAAAAATTATAATTTTGAGCGATGGAAATAAGCGAATTAGCACAACACCCCATAGCCCCATTCAATTCCCATTCAATTCAATGCAATTCATTTAGGGCTTATGGTAGGGGAATTGGCCAATAAGGAGCTTTTGCACAAAATAACACCTGGACCTCTTTGGTGGGGACGTAACAACTACAAAGAAAGGTAAGAAAGCCTTTTAGTATGGAATTCTCCTTTAAGTCAAGTGCATTGTGACATTATTGATAGGAGAGAAACTAATGGAATGGAATATATCACTGACATTATTGATATGAGAGAAACTAATGGAATGGAATATATCACTGACATTATTGATATGAGAGAAACTAATGGAATGGAATATATCACTGACATTATTGATATGAGAGAAACTAATGGAATGGAATATATCACTGACATTATTGATAGGAGAGAAACTAATGGAATGGAATATATCACAAATATCTATTCATTTTCAGCATTTCAGCTGCGTGAGTCTTCCATGTAACTTCTGCTGACTTTGCTTGCAAGACAATTTCCCACTCTGTTGACTGTATATCTTTTTTTTGCATGACAACTGACAACATATGGACAACTGTGAATCGGGACAATAAAACAGCTCTTTCTCTTTCTCTCTCACACACACACACACACACACACACACACACACACACACACACACACACACACACACACACACACACACACACACACACACACACACACACACACACACACACACACACACACACACACACACACACACACACACACACACACACACACACACACACACACACAATTCCTTCCAACGCGCATTTCTATGTGGAGGTGAACCAGATTCCTGCCGAATCCTCTTGAGACAGGATGCAGTACAAGTTAGGAGAAAACAAGAGATAGAATACAATAACAGAGGTGACAACACAACACGACACACACACACAAACTGGTCAAACTTACTTGCTGATTTTAACAGGACTTAATTCCTTTTTCTTTGACATCCTGGGAGACGTGTGTGTAAGCCCCTAAACCCTTGTACAGCTTTCACAAGTCCTTTCCTCTTTACCCCTCTCCTGTCATTTAAGGAGCATTCACCTGGCTGCCTCGGCTCCTCCCAGTCCAGCAGGAACAGGTGTGTCGTCATTCAAGGCAGCAGACCGGGCAGACCTGTTCCTCACCACTGCCACCAACTCCGTTCTGCTCCTTGCCACTCTTTCCATGACTGCCTGTGACAGTGCACTCCAGTGGAGTGATCTGGACATATCTATAATCAGTGATGTGATCGTATGTCAATGTGACGTACTTCTCCACATGTACAGTATGGCTGGTTGAACATTGTACTATAAAATTAAAATGTATACAAAATTGCAAAGCCAATCATGTAATAACCAAATAATATGTCATTAGCGTTCGCTTGTAGGGTTCGCTCATTAGAAAAGTAAATAACCTGAAAATGTAACCTAATTCATTGTTGCAAATGCAATCCTCAATTATAGTTTAGGGTTAAGAATGGCACAAGTGGAATAACGGCCCCTGCAGAAAAACAAATTTCATACCAATAAAATTGTCTTATTTTAACATAAAAGAAATTGCACTTACAAATGTGCCATCATGTTTATACACCAGTTGACTTTCTGTTGACATTGTCATTATATCAGTGCCACCCACCCTACAAGTAAACAGAGTAGAGATGACATGTGGCTTATATAGGAGTGTAGAGGTGTATGAATCACAGGTGAGCAATTAGCTCAGTGACCCACTGTCACCGAGCAATACACACAATAGACTACTGTATATATTGTATACGTGACAACCAGGAATAGTCTGGTGACCACCAGAGACGGGTAACAGCCGGAATGTAGACGGCACCCGGGAGCAGTATGGGTTGGCGCCCTAGCCTGTCTTCCGTGAGGAAGAAGCCCAACAAACCCATGGTGAGGCCTTTAGGAGGGCCATTCAAGCCGCAAGCGGAGCCTGCAGCACCACCGTTGGTCCGTTGCCCAGGTGGAGCCTGCATAACCACTGCGGCTGAAGAATCCACCACTCCTGAATTAAGTGTCTGGTGCTGGGAGTCTGGTGCAACGCACAGGTCCTGGACCTGGTTAGAGCAGGAGTGGACCTGGTGAGACGTAGATGGGGCCCGGACAGGAGTCAACCCACAGAGCCTAGTCCTTCCACACAGATTGATCTACCTCCCCCAGTACCGGCAGAGTAGTTCTGCAGCAACGGTTTGTGTGGCCTTGGTCTGATCCGAGGGAACTACTGGGACATAACTTGGGACTTGATCACCCCAGCTGGGTTCCCGAAACCCTGATGATCTTGGGATACATCACTGAGGATACGTCCCAGGTGCATCCATGCAATGTTGTTTTTGTTCTTTCGTTCTTCTGGCTCCAAAACTATGGAATGCACTCCCCATCACAATCAGAACTGCAGCCTCACTCCCAATCTTCCGCTGTAGTCTGAAAACCCACCTCTTCAGACTCCACCATGGCCTGTAGCACTAGCCCCTTAGATAGCACTTTATGTAGACTTAGATAGTATTTTAAATATAGCACGTTATGTAGACTTAGATAGTATTTTAAACAGACTTATAGCATGTTACGTAGACAGCACTAGAAATCATATCACTTTATAGTACACATGTATAGTTACATTCTTAGCCTACGCATGTTTCATGATAACTACTTTTGATGTATGCCATGCTTTTTGTTTTTGTTATTGCTTAATGTAAGTCGCTCTGGATTAAGAGCGTCTGCTAAATGCCTAAATTGTAAATTGTTCTATACAAGAATCAATAATCATTTATTTGTCACTTACAGGAACAAGTGTAATTGACATGTTGTGCAGAGACTGCGCTAACGCAACAATCCAATATAACAAGATAATAATAACAACAACAACAACAACAACAATAATAATAATATTCTGTGATAATCAGGAAAAAATACAGGTAGAACAATATGTAGGGGTGCAATATGTCTTAATGTGCAAAAATTGCAAAACTGAAAGTCAGAGAAGTAACAGAGAAATAGGAAAGAAAGATCTGAACTTAAAGTAGTCTGTTCTGGTAATGAAAACTCTTGGTAAAGAGGTTTTAATCATTTCAAACAAAGCAATTCATAATCTAACTGGGCATTTCTGTTGGGTGAACCGTATGTCCCATGTGAACCACATGAGAGGCCCAGCAGAGCCCGGCAAGGGTTTTCTAGGTTATCGGACACACGCCCAGGGAAATTAGCAGTGTGGAATACGAGGAGTCAAGGTCTGCTCTGAGGAATGTAGACTTCACCTGCTGCCAAGAAAAGGACTGGGTTCTCTTCAGAGAACAAACAGATGCATAAAAGACTACACACATTGTTTCTGTGTAAAACACACATCCTCTAAACTGGGTGGTGGGAATGTTATGTAGTCGTGTACTGTGATTGAATGTTTGAGCCTTAATGTTTTAACAATGTGGTCCTTCTCTGCTTCAGTAGAAAGAATTGTGTTCAACATGCTGCTCTGCCTCATGCTTATGATAGGTGTGTCTGACACACACCACACCCAGAGCAACTACTCCTACAACTAACTTCTACATACCTGAAGACAGGGGAATGGGTCATATTAATTAACCAGGAACGCATGGTGAGTGAAAGGGAATGAATGAGGTCTAGGATGATTGAGCAGATCTCATAATTATTTTTAGTACATTGGGCATGTCCCCCTGTCTTTTGTTAGCTACAGTCTAAGAATGTCAACCTGTCAAACAGACCAGTTTCTACTTGGTATTTCAGAGTTAATGCATATCACAAAGTGTTTGACTGTTGAAAGATTCCTAAACCACTTATAATAATAATAAAAAAGGTGAAAATAGCAGATCAACAAGCTCACAATGTAGCAAGTCGATGCCTTGTACACATTATACATCTACTATATTATTCGTTCATTAATTTATTTTTTTAATATATATTTCTATAGGCCTAAATTCCTAATGACATTCCCAAATTAGGGAATCTATAGAGCAAAAGATGTGTGCAATCCTTTTTTCTTTCTGTAGAAGGGCTATATTATGAAATGACTACGCCGTCGCCACCCTCACAAATATAGGAGTATGTGTCTTATCCAATTCAAAGTGGTCCATAGGACACACTATAGTAAGGCCAGGTTGAGCACTAATGACCCCTGTACCAGGTGTCTTCACTCACCTGCAGACCATACACACACTTTTTACTCCTGCCCAAAACGTGTTCATACTCTCTCTGCAGTCTTCGGCTTTCCCGTGTCTCTGTGTCCCCTAGTTGCTATTTTCGGTGTGTCTTCTGTGGTGGGCAGATTCAGGTGCCAGGCAGATTTAGTTCACCTCCCTCATAGCGAGGCGCCACATTTTGCTTCACTGGAACAATCCTAGCCCCCCTGCCAAGACATCCTGGCTAAAAGACCTCTCATCCTTTATCCACCTAGAAAAATAAATCTCAACTAGAGGTTCATTGAATAACTTCTCTAGAATCTGGGACCCTTTTCTTTTATATATTCATTCTTTAACTGCAATTGATTAATAATATCCTTCTCTCTTCTTTCTTTTCCTTTATATGGTCATTTCTTGCCTACAAGTTTCTTTCCTAATCATTTTTTGTAAGTCTTGTTTATTATTGTATATTTATTTTTCTCTTCTAGTCTCTTCTACCCTCAGGGCTAACGGGTGGGTGGGTATGCGTTAATGTTGGTTTTGTTTTGTCATGTTTTTTGTTGTTTTTTGTGTACTATGTTCCTTGTATGTCTTATTAATAGTATTATAAAGTGGAAAAATACCAATAAAACATTAAAAAAGAAGGAAAGAAAAGAGTGAGGGATCCTACAAAGATATTAACCATAGCATTAACCATAGATTGTATATCTAATAATGTTTTATTGGGTTGGATGGGGGGAGATGGGGGAGAATAGATATATATATATATATATATATATATTAAACAAGACTTACAGAAATTGATTAAGAAACTTATAGGCAAAAAATGGTAATATAAAAGAAGAGAACGAAGAGAAAAGGATATTAATCAATTGCAGTTACATACAAGTCCCAACTTCTAATGAGCCTCTAGTTGAGAATTAAAATTATTCTAGGTGGATAAAAGATGATAGGTCTTTTAGCCAGGATGTCGTGTCGTTCACCACCATTACTAACACAACCCCATTACAGTTCCCCAAATATAGAAAATTACAAATAAGCCAAAACATGAATCCCACTAGTGGGCCAGAACTGAAGGCTCCTTACACCCAGAATAGGGATGCTAAAGTCATGGGGTTAAACATAGCCAACATCCATAGAGCCCCACCGCCAGTGAAGCCAAAAACATGTCTCTGCTGCTATTAGTTTGGGTAATGGTGCTACGCATGCGTCTCTGTTTGTATCGTTTACTTTAAAGAACAGGCCTTATGTATTCATAAGGTGTGGACTAATATCAGGAGGGGTCACATTCTTTGTGTCATAAATGACACGTGTTATTCACTGGTTATACGTATACACTAGCCCCACCCCACAAAGCCCACCTGATTAAATTCCATATTGCACAATTCTTTCAAGATAAGAACAGTTTGTGCTGCAATTATTTACCTTTCATTATGTACAACATAAACCACAACCATGCCATGTCAATATACAACACAGTCAGTGACACTCAGTGTATTTGATTTCTCATCTGTTTCCCCCCTACAATGCGTAAGTGTTTAAGTTATAGACAGTCAGCCACGCCTGATACAACAACTGATGTTGTTTAACACAGAGGCTGTCAACAGCAGGGTGAGGTTACAAATGAAAAACAAATCCTTTTAAACCAACACTCTGACCGACAAAATAAATAACTCTACACAGAATAAGCGTTCCAGGCATAACTTCTCAGTACAAATTATCACGGTTTTGGAAATATTCCAGGATTTTTTTTTATCAACCACACCCACTGCACTGTAGAGGGACATGCATGCACTGGATATGACACCAAGATGAGTAGTTGTGCTCTCTATTAGTGTGGATCAGAACATGCCTTTTGTCTAGTAAAAGTGCTTAGATCAGACCACCAGGGTCCCAGTTTAAAGATGGTTAATGTGAAAGAGAACACTAATTGGTTTAACAAACTCATTTGTCGACATGTCACTGTCAGTTGGTGGAATTTCTTCTCCCAGTGATGTTATCAACAGGACAGGTTAAAGAGCGATGTGAATTGCATTTAACTACTAATTTGACAAACTCCCTCCGACTGTCAACAGAACCACCAACACAGAAATCCAATCTATTTTTGTTATTATAGTTACACTAATGGATATGATGAGTTTCCAAAAACGTGTCTCCATTGACTTATTCCCAACTTGGTTTGTAGAACTTGTAGTTCTAGGGGTTATTGCATTCCCACTCTTATAAAATTGTGTTTGCACCATCTAACAATCAAGATCTTGTGTTAATTTCAATGTCAACAGCAACGTTTGGGCCTATGCGGCCTTCACCAGGCTATCTTTATCATAAAGATAGCCTGATGAAGGCCGCATAGGCCCAAACGTTGCCGTTTCCCTACAAATAAAAGTTGGTCACTGCATTTGAAGACAGTGTGTGGGTGTTTGTTCCTTTTTCAATTTGTCACCATACCCTCTCCTACGCACCTGTCGCCTGTAGGTGTGCAAAAGCCTTGCTTTTCATCGATATACTTTAAGTGAAAATTTAAATAAAGCTCTATATTGCAATTGCTATAGAGCATATATGAGCCTTTTCAGTAATTGCCCCCAAACTCTCCCACTACATCAACTCCAGCCCCACCATCGAAAGTTTCAAAGCCTCCCTAAAAACCCACCTTTTCTCCATTGCCTTCAGCTTAGTCTGTGAACGTTTTAAATAGTATTGTATGCTCTCATGTTCCTTGTGATGTCACATATGTATGAAGTATTGCTTACGTTTATTTTATTTTTTGTATTTTATGAGGACATTATGTAACTTTTTATATGGAAAGCACTTTGGGTCAACTTCTGTTCTGTTTATGTGCTACATAAATAAAGGTGAGTTGGGGAGAGGCCTGTTACTTAACTAATTTATAAGAATAAAGCTTTAACTTAAATTGAGAGGCAGGGGACAAAATGCCACAAATTACTTAAAGCAATACAATAAATGTATGACTTAGCTTAGCACAATGACATTTCTTTATAGAATCAAAAGTACAAAATTGTATATGTTGGCTGTTAAAACTGTCATCCAACATTTTGGGGAACCCAGTACCAGGTCAGTGCTAGAAAGATAATTAATACTGGCAGGGTGGCAGTCTTCCCGAGTGGTTCCTCAGGGCTGAACAGGCCTTGGGACTGCTCGTCACTGAAGACAGTACAGCAGCTGCCAAATCCCCACGGTCATGGATTGTAGAGTGTGAAACCAGTTCTCTCAGATTAGTCTTCAAAGTTTGGCAGAAGC
Source organism: Electrona antarctica (assembly GCF_951216825.1). Taxonomy (NCBI): domain Eukaryota; kingdom Metazoa; phylum Chordata; class Actinopteri; order Myctophiformes; family Myctophidae; genus Electrona; species Electrona antarctica. The sequence goes on along the minus strand of NC_136795.1, from coordinate 14,392,635 downwards.
TTTATCACAGCAGGTGGAGTCAGTCTTCTCTGCAGCAGTTTAATAGGCTACTTGAGGTGATGTATTTTTCAGTCCAAAAGATGGCTCCAAGTTTTACTATAAAATTACACGGTAATCAAAGGTTGGCAAATTTTTCGAAGTGACATTTGCTAGTCTTGACATTACGATATTGCCTTGTCACTCTATACGGCTGGCTAGCTAGGCCCTTTAACGATAAAGCATGCTATCTTCATTGCATATGTTACAACACTATTATGTACGGTGGGTTGTATATGGGAAATTGTTTACCAGCTTAATCATGCTTTCTACCACATTTTCTCTGCAATAAATACTGTAAATGTACAGCAAGACATTGCCTTACTGAATTATCCCAGACATGGAACTAAGTTAACATTTCAGAAGAGGCAAAATATGACACCTTCTGGCCAAAGGAGGTACTGTAGATTAGCCAATATTTTAGATACAAGTTTCCTTTGAACAAAAATCTACTAGTTAAGGTTATTGGATAAGCAGTAATGAAATCACATAGTGATACTAACTACATGCAGAACTAAACTATAAACAGATTTCAGACCAACCAGAAACAACAACAAATGTCTTTCAGGATTTTTATTTGAGGCCATGCAGTCTTTAACATCACCTCCGTAATCGATACAAGTGGAAAAAACCCAAAACATATTACCTAGTACAAAACATGACTAAACTTTACTGAGGAATGTAACAAATTAAATAGCAAATAGTAAAAGTAATAACAAAAATGTGCAGCAACAACATGGCTGCACTGCAGACCCTCCAAGGAACTCGATAGAGGTTTGGACGGGTTTTGAAACCCTGTCAAATAAAGATTTGTTTAAAAAAAAGGGGGGGGAATACATTTGCAGATCAGGTAAAGAACTTAACGAAGACAAAAAGCAATAAGCAATAAATTACTTCTCTGTGCGAATTTTACTGTGAGAACTGAGGAGGCATTGGGAATGGTGGCATCATGGGCGGTGGTGGCTGCTGGGGTGCCTGTGCCTGGGGGAAAGGGGCAAAAGGGGGATGGCTTGCGCCTCCCCCATTTTGGGGGGCACCCCCAAACTGCTGGGCCGGAAAGTTGCTCTGCTGGCCTCCAAAGGAGCTCCCTTGGTTGGCACCAAAGTTTGACTGTCCATTTCCATAGCTGCCTCCGTTGAAGCTGTTGCTGCCGCCATTGTTGCCACCCCCATAGCCTCCATTCTGTGAGCTTGCGCCAAAGCTTTTCTTTGGTCCGTTATCAAAGCCTCTACCACTATCCCGGTCCCTAAAACTACCGCCGTAATCACGCCTGCCGCCGCCGCCGCCAGAATACCTGTCACGGTGGTCATCTCTATAGCCGCCACCTCTGCCTCCCCTTGAACGCCCTGGAAAAGACAAGTGAAATTTCTTTTGAGATGGTGATAAGAAATGAGTAAAACAAAAATAGCCATAACAATGTAATGGTTAAGACAAGCTAGTGAAAGTTGTTTGAGATACTCAGTGAGTTAACTGTGGTGAACCAAAATTAAAACAAAAGACAGGAGGGGAAAAAAATAAAGACAAATAAAAGTCTGCAGCTTACACCACAGTTCCTGTATCTCACCAATTGGATTTACCTCCACTGCCTTCAGCCATCTGGAGGAGCTTGGGGTTGATGGCTTGGCTGGCCTCACGGAGTACAGCAACAAGGTCACCGGCCTGCCTCATGTTGTTGGGTGTGAAGAAGGTGTAGGCTGTGCCTGTCTTTTGGCTACGTGCTGTTCTGCCGATTCGGTGGATATAGTCCTCAGAGTTGTTTGGGTAGTCATAGTTGATGACAAATTTTACATCCTCAACATCTGTGGATTGTGTTGTGGTGTGGCATAACAGGGTGAGCAGAGTACGCACAAAGACGCACGCCAAAAAAAAAAAAAAATGCCACCACAACAGCCAGAAACAAGAGGTAAAGTTTAGAACGGGAATGATTAGATGGGGTAAGCCTGTGAAGAATTTGTATTAGACAACTCCTGAACAAACACCTTTTACCCGGGGAGACTACGGTGGGAAGAGAGAAACGATGCACACTCCATTTGCTTCCAATCCCAAGGACAAGAGAAACCCAACCCTCACAGCCACACAGCTGAACCACCCACAACGATAAAGAACCGATTAGAAATCTTACCATTTTGGAGTATGCATTCACTAGTCCGTTCCCATTGCAGCAAATGTCCCCACATAATGTCAATGTCAAGTCACCCACAGGTGCATATACACAGTAGGGCCGCTATGCGTCTAGTGCCTCTTCGTATGCTCAAACTAGGACCATGGTCCCTTTGTCACGCACACTCATGAGAAGCTTGCTATAAAGGCCACACTGCAGCGTCTTGCCAAGATCTTAGGAACTGTACCAATTTGGATGGCTGTAAAGGAACCCACTTAGTCTTGGCCCATTATGAGAAAAAAAGTTTGCGTATCCCCATTCTCATCATGGCAAGATATTTCCAGAACCAGAGTTCAGGTGATCAAATGTCTCTCGTTGGCAGGTCTCGACATGACTTTGAAACGCAGGCGAGGGAGGAGTGTGAGCTTGGATTTTGTCCATGGCCGACTTGCGCGTTCCACTGTGACCAGAAGCGCCAGTAGCCATGTCATTACAGAGGTGATGGCATGATCAGACAGACTGCTCTTACAACATTAGGTTTAGGTAAACTGCAACACTTACGTCACCCATGCTTTAACAGACTCTAAATGAAATAAAACTTCCACAACGCAAATGACTAGCATGCAGGACTAGTTAAAAGCCTGGGTGTGAAGCAGTTCAAACCATTGCCATAGAAGAGCGTATGGGGAGGATCTGTGGCCCCCATCGCAGACCCCCCCTTATTTTAAAGGCAGGCCAGCACGATATGCTGCACCCGGGGCCCTGTCACCTCTGTATATCTGCATGACTGGGAGACCCGCGTCTCCCCCAGTCAGGACACCTCCAAGAATCCTCCTTCCCCCTCTGGAGACCTGGGCTTGTCATGCCAAGGCCCTGCCACACAGACTGCTCCTTCAGGTACGGGGAGAAACTCAGAAAGAAGCAGAAGAGTTAAAGAAAGCAAATACACTTTCTTTTTTGAAATTGAACATTTAAAAAAAATCGTCAAACAAACACTAACCTAGACCCCTGGAGGCAACATCTGTTGCAATGAGGATTGGCGCCTTCCCAAACTTGAACTCTGAAATAACAGAAAGGAAACATTTAAACATTCATGTTTTTAACATGAATATTGGATATTCACACTCCATAGGCTATATCTTGCACCACACCCCTGCCCCTTACTACTTATTTGCCATTTTGAAACCTTTTAAATAGTTCAAATGGCCAATCTAGTTGAACAATTTTAAAATGTTTAAATAGTAAACAAAAAAAGGCTAATAAGTTTAGGGATAAGGGAAGGCAAGATGGGGCCCCAAGTAACTTACCATTGAGCACCCAGTCTCTTTCCTGTTGGCTCTTATCTCCATGAATACCCATTGCTGGCCATCTAAAAAATAAAATGTAAAAATTAAACGATTTTTCTAGATACTTCTGGGTACTACCAACATGCTGAACAGCAAATCAGCAATACATACCCATCTCTCCTCATCCTCCTGGTGATCTCATCACACTTCCTCTTGGTCTCCACAAAGATAATAGTCTTGTTCTCCTTCTCGCTCATGATCTCCTCCAGCAGACGAAGCAGCCTAGAGAAAACCAGCAACAAAGTGTCTCAATAACAAAACTCCACAAGACACCATTAAACATCTGAGTAAAGCACATGCATTATGCAGCACATTTTAAAGTTTTACTCACTTGTCCTCCTTCTCTCCGTCATTGCAAACATCAACAATCTGTAGAATATTGTGATTGGCGCTGAGCTGAAGTGCTCCGATGTTGATCTGGACGTATTCCCGTAGGAAGTCCTCTGCCATCTGGCGGACCTCTTTGGGCCAGGTAGCACTCCACATCAGTGTCTGTCGGTCAGGCTGTGGTAACGGGGGCATTACAATTAGTTCTTAGCATACATACAGCCCCAACTCGACATTTAACAACATCTGCCTTTATTTAAAAATATATATAAAAAAATCTAATCTTACTCTGATTTGGTCCACTATTTTTCGGATCTGTGGTTCGAAACCCATGTCAAGCATTCTGTCAGCCTCATCCAGAACAAGGTATGTGCATCTGCGAAGGTTGGTCTTTCCCGCTTCCAAGAAGTCAATGAGCCTACCCGGAGTGGCGATGCATATCTCCACACCTTGACAAGAGAACAAAACAAGCACTTATTAGGAGTCACATTTTCACTTATGACAGACTACTTCAGGTCAGGAACTGATATGCACATTTTGTTGGGTGGAGTAATAAGTCCCCAAAATGGTGACTGCACATACCCCTTTCCAGGTCACGGATCTGTGGTCCCTTGGGTGCACCTCCATAAACACAGGTGGACTTGAGGCGAGAAGCTCTTCCATACTCTGCAGCCACCTGCTGGACCTGCTGCGCCAACTCACGGGTGGGGGCAAGCACCAAGCACTGCAGAGGAGAAAAGGAGTTTATTGCCAAAAACTTGCTACATACCTTAAAAGACAATTCATCCAACTGATAACATTAATATCACAAGGGGTGATTTGCATTACTTACAATTGGACCATCTCCACGCTCCAAAAATGGCTGGTGGTTGATGTGCACGATAGCCGGCAACAGATACTGCAGAGCAAAGAGAAAGTAGTTACTTTAGCAGAAATCAGTTGCCTAAAGAAAAGGACCACGTTGATTGAAGCCAGTTAGGTCTGAACAGAACATACAGAATGTACTTACAGCAAGCGTTTTCCCAGAGCCAGTCTGTGCAATGCCAACCATATCCTTGCCACTCAGAGCTAGAGGCCATCCCTGTGCTTGAATGGGTGTTGGTTCAGTCCAACCCTGTTTCTGGATCACATCCATCACATAGGCTGTACAGGTGAGAAAAAAATAATTAAAATCAATAAAATTCAAACATGTGCATTGAAATTGTGGTGCTGCAGCACAAGTACAAGTACGGTACTATGAATAATACATTAAACGTAGTGTAAACCTATGCTGTTGCACATTTAATCACTGCATTTCAGCAGATATTGGTGTAGTGAATGGCCGCAGACTAGGATAGCACGGCAGGATATGATATATAATGCAGTTTGATACATTTGGAATGTTTACTTACTTGGGAAAGAAGCCTCGCCGAACTTCATGATGGGGTTTGGGCAGTCTCTCCCCTTCACTGCAACAGTATGGGTTCTCCTGTATGCCTCGATATCTTGCTGTGGGATAAGAAATCATAAAAAAAGGTTAGACTGTTGACAAATGCACAACGTGGTAGTTGAAGACATGGGAGCTAAACATATCTCTCAAGTTGCAGGTGTGAGTTGAAACAACTCATACACCGCATTCCATGGTTACATTATGTAACCATGCCCGTTGGGCTGACAGACCATGTGAGAGCCGACCATAATAAAGCCTACATACCGGTGGCCTCCGTTGCACATCGGGGTGCTGCTGATAGAAGTTCTTCTCAAACTTTGGGAGATCGTCCATGTTCCAGTGCTTCTTGCGCAGACGTTCGCCTGGGTTTCCATACTTGTTACCACCTCCTCCACCACCACCACCACGACCGCCTCCTCCACCACCAAAGCGAGGAGGACCACCACCATATCTGCGAAACAGTCATTGTGTTTTATAAGCACATGCTATCAACCTTTTCTTTATAAGTGCATTGTGCGCAGTGACTGCTAGGGTTTGAATTTGATCGCATTTCCTTTCATGTATTCAAATTTGCCAGTAAAAGACCAATCGCAGTTAAAATCTAGCAGGCAAACGCAACTTGGCTCATAGATTGCGTCATACAGTTGCTATAAAAAGTGTCGTATACTTTCCAGCCAGTAGTTGAACAATGGAAAAAAACTGGCCGGCATTTTGTATCCGCACTCCTGCAGTCACGTGGTGGAATGCCGGCTAGCCACGAGGCTAGCACATTAGCTCAATAGACCCATTATGTCTATACAGGTCTAATGGAAAATATAAACCGAATACAAGGGTCAAAACAAGAACTTCATGAACTAAACGTATATAATTACTTGATGGCGGCACGTAAATGCCAAGCCAAGCTGAAAAGAACATTTCAGGCCGTCTTCGGAATTTGTCGTTGGCTTTAATCGAGCAACCAAAGACCGTAGCTCGACAAAACGAAAATTATATAACCGAGAAAGGGGTGTCGAGGGGACTCCCGTCTTGATATTTTTGTCGAGCGAAAGTCTCTGCGGCGAGTTAGCATTTAGCTTTGATGCTAGTCTACTGTCGTCGGGACACGAGGCCAGACCAGGCCTTATGCCAACGTTACCTCATATAACACCTCAGACTGTATGTCTCATTGTCGTCAAACCAACCAGATATACATTTAAACATCGGTTTTGTAATTCATTACTACATAACGACGGGTTAAAATAAGGTATGGGATTCGACAAAACGATAGCTGGGAAGCGGCTCGTTTCCGTCTTCTTCCCAGTCGCCATTTCTACCAAGCCTACGACGACACAAAAAAATAAGAAAACTTAAGAAAAGCTCAGAAAACACTTACCCTCTGTCTCGACCACGGTCTCTGTCGGAAAATCCAGGCATGGTGTAAACAAAGTGTGGATGTAAAAACAAAGTAGACAAGAAATACTAATAATAGGTTTGAAACTGAAAGACCGACTGAACCTGACCGACTGTGGTTCTGCTGAGTGATAATGCCGGTGATGAGAAAAGGAGGGCCGGCTTTTATTATAGGAGGAGGAAGTGCTCGCCTCGCGCATGATGGCACCCCCCCCCCCCCCGGGCCCGGCGTATTCATCCGCCATGGGGTTTTGTTGTTGTTTGTTTCTTGTTTCCATCTTCAAATAGAAACAACCAATAACCACTTGTATTTATTTATTTTAATTTTCTAAAATGATTATATAAAACAGCAATACGTAATACGTATGCAAAATGTCACATTATTTATTTCCAATGACCCTGTGGTCTTTTCTTATAGTTTATTTAAACTGTTTTTTTGTTTTTTATTTATTTATTATTATTATTATTTATTTTTAATTGGCATCAAGGCCGGACTGCCGATATATGAGATGGATTCTAATATAACAGCTGCAAACGGATAATTAATTATTGAAGAATGCAACTTATTCGAGATCATATTTAATGTTCCCTTCTGTTACATAATCAGTCCCTTTTTGGCGGTGGGGACTATTTTTTGAGGACTTTCGGCGAAACTGTTGGAGCGGACGTATATGTTCGAGACTGAAGGTGGTGATCCGGTTAGTTCCTGTGTTATTACTAGAAATGACGTAAGCAGAGGGCGGGGTCGTTTCTCCCTTCTCTTTACAAAGGGAATCAAACCGAATTTAAATACCTATAAAACTATAGTCCTACCTTTGATAGAAATCGTTGTGATAATAATTAAATTATTCAGTGTTCATCGTAAATCTTAACTCGCAAACTGTCTGTTGACTGAAGATAATATAGTCTATATTTGGACTGGTCGCACTGCATCCACTAGTTGAGATATATAATTCCCAGTGGAATTATAACAACCGAGCAGGGGCGATGCAAAGTTTCAACTTTAATTTAAGGTTTATTTAGCACCTTAAGTTTACGTGTCTAAAATACATTATTTTACAACACGTTCCTAATTGTGAAAAACAGTCACAGAGATATCTATGTAAAGTGAAACAACATCAGATAAGTTACACTACACTACAGTCAAATACTAGAATTACACAGGCTACACAGGCAGCCTAAGCAGCTTTTTGTATTGATTGAATACTTTATTAGACAGAAACGTAAACAGCACGATGTACAGTCAGTCATCAGAGATGATAACAAAAATGGACTTGTTGCTCACTGCTCCTATGGGTAGGCTATATCAAATGCAGAGGACAATGTTCATGTTTGTGCAAACATACAGTGACAAAAACACCCCAAGGAATGGGGACCAATATTATTATTATTTATTTCCATTGTGGTCCTATGGTCAAATAGAAAATTAAAAAGGGGGCAATATTTACTGACTCCATTTGCAGGGGTCATCATTATTTGTGCATATTGATCTTACATGACCGTGCTAAGACCCAACAACTGTAGGCTAATTTAAAAAATAACCTCCAACTCAATTTTCATAATTAGACTAGGCCTATCAGGCTTGGAGAGACTCTCAGTATTTAAATTGTGGCATATAGGCGTTATAAGTCTAAATTCTATTTGTATGCCTACTACTAACCTCCCTGGCTGCCCCATACACACCATGAAGCCCTACCCCCATCTGCATCTGGTGAATACTTAGTAGCACAAACTTCTATGTTAATACAGCGTGAGTGGGTCTCCCAAAGGGTAGGGGCCACTGGACCATTATTTAGCTCACACATGTACACTCTGTCATGCAAATGACCCACGGTCTGATGACACATTTAAATTCTTGACCCTGGTGTCCTATGGCTAGGCCATGACCTACTGTAGTCTGAGATGGAAATTAATTAATTGCAGTGCTGAATTTTACACTTCTTTCTGAGAATAGATATGTATAGACATGGCACAGATCCCACAAGTCTCTGGAACATCATTCCTTCCAATGATATTCCCTTGTTGTTTGTCTGTCCAAAATGTGTTAAATTATTCACTTCTGTCTATTTCTCTCTCTTTTCTACTTCTCCTTGCTGGCTATTGCTACTATTTACTTTATAAAAAGAAAAAAAAGAAAAAAGAAAAAAAAGAAAAAAGAAAAAAAAGAAAAAGGAAAACCTACAAGGTGAAAGGAGAAGGTGTCAAAGTTCCAAGTGGGAGGGTGGGGGGTTGTTTTCGTCTTGTTTTGTTTTGTTTTGTTTTATAAAAGAAAAAGAAGCATAACATATCATATGTACTGTATTTTTCCCTGTCCAAACCCCTCTACTATGCTTAATAAAAAACCTTAAAATTGACAAAATGTGTTAAATTAGGTCGAGAACTGATTGCCTAGCATATTATTGACATAATTTTCGTACCCCTCAAATGGTTCAAATAGTAGTACTCTTCTGGCCCTATCTTGCGCCCCTTATCCCTAAACTTTGCTTGTTTTACCATCTTGAAAAACATTTTAAAACAGTTCAACTAGCCGATCTACATCGACACGTTGTGAGCTTGTAGATCGGCCATTTGAACTACTTAAAGGGTTTTCAAAATAGTAAAAAAAGGCAAATAAGTTTAGGGATAAGGGGTAAGGCGTGGTGCAAGATATATCCCTTCATGCCTGAGGATGGGGTCAATCCCATCAGGATAGAAATGTTTTGTCAAGATGAAACAACCGGCGATCACTTAAAATAAAATTGTATTAATTTGCACTAAGCCTTCCTTAGAGTCTTTTTGCAAATGGAGTTGGGAGATTTGGTCAGAATTTAGTGGCGTACGACAGAAGGAATGGATCTAAGAGATAGAGGAAGATCATAACAATCAGATGGAACTTTGTAGCAGAATGACGTCCAACACCTTTAAAAATATAATAAATATATTGCAAGTATCTAAGTTGATATGATGAAGTAGATGGAACCAAATACTGTTTCAAATAAGAAGGGCAACTAAAATAAATGCATTTAAAAATGAAGTGAAACCAATTTTATTGCCTTCTCGATTTAAGATGCAGCCAATTGAGCGAGTTGTACAAGGCAGTGATCATGAGTTCCATATGTTCTGAATGCTTAAAAGCACAGGTATATTCTTATCCAATTTATCATCAGGGAGTCAACTGATCTGCCCAAAATGTATTCTGAAGGTTGACAATGACCCAAACAGCCAGTCTGAACTATGATCTGCAAAAAGAACAGATGGTATATACTATATAGCCCCTACAGAATACAGAGCCCTGATCTCAACATGATCCAGTCAGTCTGATATTACACGTAGACAGAAGCATGCGAGCAAAATCCAATTTGAGACCATCAGACTTGCCTAAATCCACAAAAGTGGCACATTCTCCAATATGTTAAAGGACCACTTCACCACTTTTCAACCCATCTTCATATAATAGGTCCTCACTAATAATCATGATAAAATGGCACGATTCTTTCTACTCAGTCTGTGTCTCATAGGAGGGCTGTGGGCAGTTTAGAAACAGTCTTCCAGTGACATCATCATTAGGCAGATTTATTTTTTAAACAAGATTTTTTTTACAAAAATGTTTAGATTTTCATCATCGTGAGAACGATGGCTTCCATTTTCGCATTGCAACTTTCCAGGACTAGAAAGCCTGCAGTTTCTATTAGCTTGTATTCCCCATCGATGATGTCCCTGGAAGACGGTTTCTGAACTGCCCACAGCCCTCCTATGAGACACAGACCGAGTAGAAGAAAATTGCGCCGGTTTTTCATGATTATTAGTGAGGACCTATTATATGAAGATAGGTTGAAAAGTGGTGAAGTGGTCCTTTAAGAACAACGTACCTTCTTAAACACTATATGTAGGACATACTGTAGGATAATTGGGTCTGTTTAAAAGGGTGGTCACACCAGATATTGATTTGGGGTTTTACAACGGTTTGTCTCTCATTCAGAAGAGATCAACTATATAATAAAAAAGACATTACATATCTGTACAAGGTGCCTTACATCATTAGACAAAGGCAAGTTTAATTAGAACTAATTACACACAAAAATAAAATACTCTTACAAAACTGATAGTGTTAACATACATCAAATTGCATCAGTCAGCTATGAGAGATATAGTCCTGCTAGTGGAACATGCTAAAAAAGAGAGGGGGGGGGGAACCAAGAGCTGCATCTCAATGTTGAATTGTTAATAAAAAAGTTCAGTTGTTCAGGAAGAGGCAGCTGTGGAGCGATACTGAGAGATGTAGTGTAGGAAACAGACACTAGAGTGTTGTTGGTGCACAGGACTTGAGAGTAACTGAATGTCTACTTATAAAATTGATCAGTCCATATTACCTACCTGGCATAGAGGTCGTCACCAAGTACACGTGGCAACCTGGTTCTGTATGTGTGCAATTCTTTTTTTATTTTAAGAAAACCTTTTTCTACTTAAGTTAAAGATAAATTACACTTTGCGTGATCCACATAAATGAACAATATCTTATTACTGTACAAAGCACCATCTGAGGACACTTCTCACTTTGCATACACTTATCTACATTAAAAATAACAAAATGAGCTACTCATTTGTGTAGTGTATGCAAACCGTCAGAACAGTCCATGGTCATATAGAGATTGCCAGACAGGCAGCATCATTTAGAAAACATTCAAGAGTTTTTGTGTCAAATCATAGAAAATCCATGTTCTTGATATTAAAACATTACTGGTACGACTGCTGTGCTGGGTAAAAAAATCAAAATTAATCTCATTCACTACATGTTTTATCAAAAGCCCATGTGGAAATCAACAGTGTTATAATCACAATGCAAATGACAAGATTATAAACACCATTAACATAATCTGTAGGCCACTCAATCAATGCGGGTGGGGTCAGAATTTGTGTTTTGCCTGTTCCTGAAAAATATTACAACTTAATGTGACATCTCCTGAGAATGTGGCTAGCTAGAGGTCTGCATGTATTGATTTGTGGCCACTAACAGTTTTTGGGGACAAGTAGTGTATTTTGCAGTCTAGCATTAAGCTGCAAGAGTAAGTTTGCCAATAAAACAAACATGTATGTTACTTAGCACCACATGGCAATGACCATAAGGTAGTAGAGGTTGTTTTTGCTGACAGACAACACATACAAAATGTCACTATGGGTTATCTATTCGTATTCCTGGATATTGGAACAGATCACTTGGAAATAATGTTGTGTTGAGCTAGCGGAAATAATGTAACCCCAAGTACAGAACTACAAAAACAGAGAAATCGTGATTTTCACCGATTTTTCAACAGACCATGTTTGTTGTTGGAGGATATCACTAACATTTAAAGGGTCAGCTTAATGTTTTCAAAGATTCATTGATTCAAAACTATTATGGCACTCAGAGGTGCAGGTCAAACGTGTGTTTGACCTGCCCTTAAGACATACCACTCCACATAGGTAGGAGAGAGGCTAAAGATTTCAACCACAGCAATCGAAGTGAACTTCATTCAAGCTTAATTCTGCTTTCACAAATTGTCTTCTATAATTTAAACAGTAACATTTAAAAGATTTTTTTTAATGGAATAATGTCAAAGGGTTTCTGGAATATAACAGCAATAAATTATATATATATTATATATAATTTTAGTGTTTCTTTTTCATTTTCCCATTATATAAAAATAACACATTTCAAGCTACTCATTCATTTCTTCTTTTTCTTTCTTTTTTTCAGACAAAACCTAGATGTTAGACGTAGGAAATAGGTTTTGACTGGGAATGCAGCGCTGGTTGTCAGGTGTAGATCCCTGCTGCTGTCTTTGGAGAGGGTTGTAAACATTGGGTCACATTTGCTCTACTTCTGGATACAGCCTCTAGTCAAGTTGTCTTTTCATTTTGGGATGCAGTCTCTCCGCTGTCCGGCCTCGGTGCTAACTGAAACCCCCACATGAAGGCCCTGCAGGGGCCTCGGTTCTAACTGAAACCCCCACATGAAGGCCCTGCAGGGGCCTCGGTGCTAACTGAAACCCCCACATGAAGGCCCTGCAGGGGCCTCGGTTCTAACTGAAACCCCCACATGAAGGCCCTGCAGGGGCCTCGGTGCTAACTGAAACCCCCACATGAAGGCCCTGCAGGGAAGCCTTCACAGTTCACACCAAACTCCCCTGCTGAGACTCTCTGCATCCATTATGCTAGTAAAGAGTGTATTTGGGTGGTTGTATTACCAGCAATAACCCTGTATTCTGCCAAACCAGTCTCGTTAACATGGGTTCTGAGTGGACTGACACACAACACATGGTAATATGATGCATTGCTACATGGAATACTGTCTATTCATTTTAGATGCTAAAAAAATGAACTTACAAAAGAAAGGGAAGAGTCAGCACTTTTTGCAGGTTCCACAAGTTAGTAAATAGTCTGAGTTATTAGCAGCTGTAAAGGTCTGTTTTTAATAATAATAATTATAATCATAAAAAAAGTAGAGGTGGGTGTAGAGAAACTCAAGGAGAGTCTTGCCGCATGTTGTGGTCTTTTTCTGTCCACCCCCGCCTCCCCCACCAGTCCTGGCCACATGTCCCTGGTGAGTATGGGAGTCCTTGGGTCAGGTGACCATGGATGACCCCCTGTTGAATTGGACTGATTTGTGGAGGGGTCCAATCACGGTCAAACTGCGTTGGTTCCTGGTGCTTGCCGATCCTCCCGTCTGCAATGCAGTGTCACTCTACAGCGAAGCCACAGGTCTCCTCAATGGCAGTGAGCAGCTTGTCATATAATTTGTCATAGAGCTCGTAGGGAGGAATGTCGATCCGGTTGAAACTAGATGAAGACACAGGCAGAAGAGACCTTAGATTCCAGGATTTATAGCAGAACCTCATGTGATGAAGCAGCTAATAATCAGAACATGTTAAAATATCATTCATAAATGTTTAAGGATACACAAACCACATTCATAAACAGAAACGGCCTGTTCTGTCCAACATAAAGTTTTATAGCAGTTGATGACATGAATACGTTTTTTAATGGATTGAATCCTAAAAGTGTGATATAAATACTATGTCTAGGTTCCCAACCGACTCTTTCCCATCTCTAAGATATGTTGCATCCCATGAGCAGCATAGGAAAGTATTCTATTGTGGACTCACCAGGTGTGGGCTTTGGGCAGGTTGTTGGAGCTGGCATCAATCTGGTGGATGGTGAAAAGCCGCGGCCCAGCAGCACCTGTAAGAAAAATCTAAAGTTACACTAAAGCCTGTGGTGCACAAAATGTGGGACCAGAGGCGCTTCTAGGGCAGTGGTTCCCAAATGTTCGGGTCAAGACCCAAAAGAGATTTGACGTGTCCGGAACCCAAACGCGGAAAATAGCGGATCTACAAGTGCACAACGTAGAACAGCTATTTTCACTACTTCTTCTTAATTATTATTATTTTGTTTGATTGTTTTAAAATGTATACAATTATTTTATTTAAAAATTAATTTCTTTGATGTATATATATACTATACTTCCCCATAGGTTTGGGGGAGTGTGAATCACATTGAGTGACAGAATCGGTCTGGTGTCTCTACTCATTAAGCCCTGGCTCAAGTACGGTATGTGTGTGATAGTATAATAAATTACCAAAACATAAAATATTCTAGACATACATAGTATTTATAATGATAAATGCATTGAGTATTTTTTTATTAGGATAATAAGGCCATATTTGGGCTTGTTTTTGGCTTATTTTTCAAGGGGAGATTTGGCTTATTTATCTCGCAAGAGTTGGGTTAGGCCGGGTGCATACGTTGGTTAGACATACTAACAGTCCGACAGGCATTAGTCTGACAACACCGTCCCTCCCGACATGTGTGGTCGGGTTAAAACTCACCTGTGGCTCCCGACATGTGTGGCAGGTTAAAACTAACCCGTGGCAGGTTAAAACTAACCTGTGGCAGGTAAAACTAACCCGTGGCTCCCGACATGTGTGTCAGGTTAAAACTAACCCATGGCAGGTTAAAACTAACCGGTGGCTTCCTGTGAGGTGAGGTTTAGGTTTCAGGTAGGGTGTCGGACTAATGCCGGTCGGACTGTTAGGGTGCAAACACATGCACCCTGGCAGGGCACTGCGCCAGGCACCCGGAACCAGAGGCAAGCAAACTGACACTTGGGAGCAAGAAGTGCACCACTGACGCAGATGTACAGCTAGCTAATAACACTGTAGAGCTCAAGACCCTGATGTTAGATAGGAGAGTGTGGAGTGCAGGAGTCCAGAGTCTGTGTTGGCTAGATTACTGCGTTGCAGTATTATCTTTTAAATGAAACTGGAATACATGTTCTGTTGTAGCTAAGACTGAACATGCTTGGAATGATTTGTCTGAAGAGCTCTAGAAAATAGAAAAATTAGGTCAAGTAAAAATAAAACAAACAAACAGTGAGAAACTGTAAACTCAGTTATTAAGTAGATACTGTTTATGCACAGTAGTGTACATGCAACTTTATGGGAAGGGACCCAAACTGGCATTGTGGAAGATTCAGTTTCTATATTGGTTTGCAGAATTGTGTACAGCAAAAATAGAAAGGAACTGCAATTACATGAACCAAATCATGAAAAGGGGTTTTAGTTAAATGTTCACTTCTTGAGTCATTTTTTTTAAGGTGCTTCAAGAAGTCCTGAGGCCACCAAAAACAGGGTTTGACTGTATGTATGTAAATGCCTGTCTCCTCAAAAGTATAGGCCATTCACAGCTAACCTGTGATTGTGACTTTGAAGTCAAAGTGAAACTTAAAGAGTGTGAAAGTTGGGGTGTTGATCAACATCTATGCATGATGTAAATTACTCAAACATTGTCGTGATCGCTATTTCCATTTGAGAAGTGCAATACAAACAAGAGTGTGAAAATTGGGGTTTAAATGGTTCTTTAGCCTTCAGTTTAATGCTGAAATATATTTAACGCCTCCCTACAACTTTCGACCAGAAACGACAGTGTACCCACCGCCCATTCAACAGCAGCTTTTTGGACTTTGATGTGAGACAGAAATGTGTGCAAATGTGTCCCGTTTTGTACAAATCGCCACAACTCCTCAACACAGCGTCTGATTGCGGTGAAACTGTGCATGCATATTCCCACTAGCTAGGCAGAGGAAGAAATGCCACTTGACAGTTTTCAAATCAGCTTCATGGTGGCGCGACAGGCCAAGTCACGTCACAAAAAAAACAAACATATTACTCCTAAACATTTTGCCAAACATCACACACACTCCTATCCTCCTGGTGGAGACCTGTGCCCAGAAGGGCACTTTTTCTAGTTTCAATTATGCGATTGGCTCATGGTACAGTGGCCTAAAGCCATAAAAAGAAGTTGCAGGTTTCTCAAAATAGGCTGGTCAGGGTTGTCTTGGGGCTATCTGTGAGCATTTGCAGCAGTTGGGTTGGCTCCCCTCTGGCAGCCACTAGCCAGGTCAGGTCACTACAGATGAACTTGGTACATCTACATCAACAGCGCTCCTGTGTACCTTTGCAATCTTTTTAGGAAGTAGCCATGTTCATTCCCACCTAACCAGAGCCAGCTTTGCAGACCTGTCCATGACCACATTCACCACCCAAATGGGAAAACGCTCATTCACATGTGGAGGAGCAGTGAACTGGGACTAGCTACCCTCGACGATTAAAAGCATCAGCAGCCATCTCCATTTTAAGAAAAAGGTCAAAGCATGGCTTTTAGAAAATCTTGCAGAATAGTATAGTCACTTATATTTATAATTAGATCATTTTTATTTATGCTGTAAAGTGTAGCATTTTTATTTATTGTTGTACTGCCTGTATTTGTTGTAATGTAACAACAAATACAGACCAAGGACCACAATGGAAATAAGTCTCACAACTTTGTTTGTGTTTATATCCTTGACGTTTCTCCGACATGTAACATGTGTTTTTCTTTTATGTCAATAAGTAATAAAAAAAATTGTAATACAATTAAATCAGACTCCTTTCAATATCTTCGCAACACAAAGCTCAACAAATAAATCTATTAATCCATTCATTCCATTGAGACCTGGAACGCATCCATGTCACGTTAGCGTTTAACCACATTAACCATTAAACAAACATATGTCTGTCTGTCTGTCTGTCTGTCTGTAACGGTCACTGTGACCGTTAAATACAGACAGACCCCACCATCTGCCATCCAATCACCCTCAGGCTTGGTGGTTTGAATGTGAATCCTCAACGTCTCACATGAGGGGAGTGGCATACTGCATATTAACATATAAATGTGCTTTTCAGCATATGAATGGCTCAGGTGTGCTAGTGGTTTAGCACTTCTTTTCAACCACAGTTAACAAGACAATAGTGATAGTATTGAGAATGAGTTTAGGAAGAGACACCAAGAGACATACCATTTCCACAGAGAATGGTAAGATAATTATGTTTTGGTCATGTCGATTGGAAAACATATTTTTAAGAACTGCACAATGATGGCGGGAGAAAAAAAATCGTAACATTTTGAATACTACACACTTACAAGTTTGAACATTAGCTATTTTTGCAATTTGTCTTACATCAAAGTATATAAGGCTTAAGATGAGGACGGCAGGGCGATCTCTGTCACTGCTCTATAGTGACTACTACATGTTGGCCAGGGAACCTGTTCTGTTCACTTCAGTGGGGAGCTGAACTGAGGCCCCCTTTACATGGCACACAAGGTCTATAGCAGTGTGCTATCGCCACCTAGCCACTTGACCTGGCATGCACACTAGAGCATTGCATTGCGTCTCTGTGTAAAGGCTGAATACAAAATGAGAATGCAACAGGACTTAGCCGTTTTCTCTGGAGCCCATTGCCGTGTAAAAGTGGCCTGAGAAGAAGACCATTACTACATCACTTCTCACTGTATAATATTTTCTTTTAATTCCAGATAATTCTTGCTTATTCAGGTTGACGTGACAGACTAAAGACCAGATCAAATTGCTGTGCACAGTATGCCAACTCTGGTCATATCGCAATACAAATATTTATTCACAGCCAAAGTGACTAAATTACTGGGAGTTGTTTAGCATTGGTCCATGGTTCCCTGTGCGTAACATTGACTGCAACCAGGACACATTTCATATTGTGCCAAAAACCAATGAAGAGCATTAGGAAAATTGTCACAGTGGCTACTGTGACTGCAGACACGTGCAAAGCTTGTAAAGTTGAGTCTCTAAGCAACATTTATACGTGTGGTCCCAGGTGTAGCGATGATTTCATTTATATTGTGTTTGATCCCTACGGCTGCTAGATGGTGGCTGAGCTGCCTGACTGTCTAACAGGAAGAGTAGTGGATCACAATGAGCTCTGCATCTCTCTCTCCTCTCTGTCTATCTGGGCAGTGGTGGCTGCCAGGATGGACCCACTGAACCGCTGGACTCTGCTCTGACTCAGGGTTCAGCCCAGGCCAGAAAAACACAGTGACACTAATGCACAAAGAGGAGCACAGAATCTTGTGAAGATATCTGATTGAATAGAACAAGCAGCCCCACCCACCCGCTCCCCTACCCATTGTGCCAGCAGAGCTGAGCTACTGAATAGGGGAGAGAACTGCTTTCAGGAGAGGGATAATCAATGTGGGAAATGGAAAAAGTGAGTGCTCCACCTCACCTCCCACAGTAGTATAGTGGCCAGACAGCTCTTTATAGGATAGGTAGCTCCTTTAATGCACCGCAATATGTGTCTTTATCTGTCATAAGCTGTGTTTCCACTGGAATACAGATATATTGAGATGTTAATGTTAAGGCGATCGATATATGAATGCACCATTTATACCATTCATAAAATAAGTGTACCAGGGGACCACCAGAGGTCCTTGAGGGGATCACTGCCGTAACCTCTCAGATGATGGACAGTTGGGCCTTCCAGGCCTGTGTGTGAATCACACTCTACCTTGCAGTAGGGCATTATAACCTTTGGTGATTTTTGGTAGTCGACTTGAATACCATAATTAGAGTCGAATACTCGATTATTCGCCAGTGAAATATCATATTTTTTCATCCAATAAAAACGAGAGATTCTCGGCCTCTCATTGAAACAGTGCAAGTCGGGACAAACCTGAGGTGTAGTGAAATACGATTGGCTCTGAAGGGGGGCCCTGACTCACACTGTACCTTGCAGAGCCTTGAAGCCTTGAAGGGGGACCCTGGACGAGCCGGTGACAAACTGCAGGAGGCGGGCTCGGCGCTCCTCGTCATACGACTCCACAGCCTTCCAGAACCACTTGACGATGTTGCTGTCGGAGGTGCAGTGCTTCAGCCGCGTGTTGGACTTCCAGTCGTGGATGTCTATTTTACCCAGCCCGCACACGATCAGCTGCGAGGAGAGAAGAGGGAAGCATTTTAAAACATGCCAATTCCAAATGTATTCAGACATCCAAATTAGACAAGTGTGCCATGTTGTCCATGGAATACAGTTCAGGACATGCATCACATGGCCTCAACCCCGCCACACTCTAAAAGCTATTTGAAATGCAACGTGTGACATTTGGGTAGCATTGGCATCCCTATTTTGGGCATGTGATTATAGACAAAGTTTAAGGACATCATCACATATTGCATAAAGTCATGGTAGGTATATGCTGGTGTGGAATATTACCTCGAGCTCCTTCTCATCAAAAGCCTTGAGGAGGTGCTGGGGGATGACCTCGTTGAAGCCCTTCTGCAAGGCCAGGAACTGGGCCTCGATGCCGCGCAGGAAGCGCCAGTTGACGTAGAGCCGCACATACTCCTTCTTGGTGTCCTGGTTGACCTGGATGCTCTTGCCGTTGGGCTTGAGCTCGTGCTGGATGATCTCGCCGTACGCGTTGTGCTCCACGCAGAAGGTGTGGTCCAGCACGCCCGTGATGTCGTTGTCCCTGCGACGCACATGGAAGGAGGACACACATCATTGCAGGACTCTGGCTGTCAGGTGTCATCATGTAGTTAAAGCCACTTGACCATCTGTATGGTATACTATAGACCAGGGGTGCCCAAAAGGTAGATCGTGATCTACCAGTAGATCACAAAGGCTGTGCAGGTAGATCACATGACATGCCCCTAAAAATATATATAATTTAAATATAAAAATGTATTTTTGCACCTGCCACTTGAATTTAGGTGACTTGATTGATTGACATCAAAAAGTGCCTGTCAGCTCAAACCCACAATGCAAGTCTTCGTTTTCAAGTGTGTTTCAAGTGTATAAAGTTATATATTTTTTTAAAAACCCTACCAGTTCCTCCCCTCTATTCCTCAAGATTTCCTCAAAAATCAGAAATGGGATAATACTGTTTTTTGGTGGGTAGATCTTGTTGAGCTCGTCATTTGGAAAGTAGGTCGCGAGTCAAAAAAGTGTGGGCACCCCTACTATAGACTATAGAGGGTATGCGAGTGACATCATCATCATACCCGGATGTTATGCGGGAACGCCTGCTGAGTAGCAAAAAACACCTTTCTGGCCTTGACAGCCCATACATCCAAACAGAAAAGTCCTATCGGATTGCATTAAACGGCGTTAAACTCACTTTTCTACTCACTTTATGCATGTGCATACTCTCTATATAATATATATTAATACAATATTACTAACACAACTGCGGTGGCTGTATTTGGTCTCCCTACTATTCCATTCAGAAATGTAGGTTGTGTGGTTTGATAGGACCACGACTGACAAGTGTTTTCTCACCGGAGAAAGCAGACATGCTCTAACTTTTTAGCTCAAGAAAAGACCCCAAAAAAGAAAGTAGACATTTGCCCGGGATCCAAACTGGTGAAAATAGCTGATCTACAAGCTCCCAACGTGAGTTTCGCGACTACTTCTTAAACCTTTGTTTACTAATTTATGGAATTTCTCATCAAAAATCATGTTTTTAATTCATGAAAATCTTTGCTGATTTTGGAACGTGTTTTTGAAAATGTTTAGAAATAATAATAAATTGAAAATAAAATGTAGGAAACCAAAAATAAAGGGACCCATCAAAATGTGTCCGCAACCCCCAAATGGGTCCAGACTCCAGACCATAGAGTATAAAGAAGGATAGAGACCGAACTGGAGCGTTAGCCCCGCCCCCCCGCTATTAATTTCAGTGTAAGTTGCTCAGTGGCGTTTTGAAGCACCCGGAAGACTTCCGGAAGTATAATTATAACTCAATGGCTCGAGCGAGCGGAAGTTTAGCCTAGCCTAGCCCCGGACCTCAATTTTGAGGTCCGGGCTTTTCACGTGACATCATGAACGTCTGTCCACTTCCATTAAGTGCTGCAATTCCACATTTCACCAGTAGGTAGTGGCATCTTCAACGTTGGATAGCCTTACTGGGGGCTTGGTCCAGACCCAGTGTTTGGGAGCTAGCTAATGGCTCAGTGGTAAAACGCAGTTGTGCGGTGCACCCGAGCTCATGGTAGGACATGAACATTACAGAGTGCAGCTTTAATGATTAATTTTCTTTGTAAAGGATAAGACCAATATATGGTGAAACTTTTGGACGGTAATGCTTAAATACCGGTAAGCAGAAAAATTAAATGTTGATAATGTATTTTATTATAATGTTTACTGTAAAGACCTACAGTAGGTAAAGTCTCTAGATGGCACTGTCATTCTCTCATATAATCTAGAGAGGTTGTTAAAATGTAACATGTATGATTGTAACAGTTTCCCTTGGAGAGTAGCTTAAATATCTTAACTCTCCAGCTCTTTGTGCATTTTCAGGTCAGGATACAAATGTATCCAATCAGGAGAGAGAATTTGAAAGGATAAGCATTAGAAGTGTTGTGACAAACAGAGAAATAAACAGACAAAATTGGAACTGGAACACTATAAATTGAAACTGGTACATTAGTGGAGTTCACTCTCCTGATTGGATACAAATGGTATCTTGACCTGAAGATGTATTTTATGTTTACTAAAGAGCTAGAAAGACCGCTGTTATTAAACAACCACCCTACAGCAGTCCCTATAGAGCGTCGCAGTCCCGCCTCCTACCAGGGACCAGGAAATGATTCTCCGTTCATTTTCCTCATAGACATTTCAGAAAGTATTTATTTAAAGACGTTTACGCCGCGGACAAAGCCAACTCGAGTCGTGAAAAATCATGACAACAAACACAATTTTTGGGGCCGAAAAAATTATTAGAAAGAAGAAAAAAACGGCAGGTTACAACACTTTCTTTGTGGTTTTTCTTCTTTGTAATTATTTGTTTGGTCCAAAATATTGTTTGTGTTTAATGTGTTGTCATGAGTTGTCACGACTCGAGTTGGCTTTGTCCGCGGTGTAACCGTCTTTAAATAAATACTTGTTGAAATGTCTATGGGAAAAATGCATTGGGATTCATTTCCTGGTCCATGGTAGGAGGCGGGACTGCGACGCTCTATTGGCATCAGTTACCCAAAGAAATAAAAGTGCTCAATTCAATTCCACAGAAGACATACAAATGGGTTTGTCATCCACATTGATACATCTTCCCCTTTCTTGTTTATTTCCCAGGAAACATTTAACCACTTAAACCCTATACTTAGTTGACTGTATTTCCATGGGCTGTATACTTAGTTGACTGTATTCCCATGGGTTACACTAGATACAAATACAATTTTCAGCAATTTCCAGCAATTTGGGCAATCTGCTCCACTTGCTATACGTACAGTATCCAGACAAGGCTGTTGTGCAGGTCTGGGTCCACAGACTCCATGTCGTCCAGGGTGATGGGCTTGCCCAGCAGCTGCTTGTAGAAGGGCAGGGTGAAGCCTCCATCAATGTAGTGTCCGTGGAACACCGCCATGCCCATGATACGGCCCACAAAGTGGAAGTAAGACAAGTGTTCCTACCAGAGAGACCACAACAACATTGTGTTAGTTTCTGGAAGAACGCGGCTGCATGTGTTCTTTTTCTTTTCTTTTTTAAACACATACATCTGAAAACAATTCCATCCTTTAGGGAACTCGTGCATTCCTGTTTTCTGAACAGATTCCATGTATTTGAATTGCTCAAGACTTGGGTTTGAGTGGGTCGAGCTGACATTTGGCCCTCTGCTAGATCGTTACAATATCTGTCCGTCTGTCTGTCTCAAGTCTCTGCTTACTACGCAAGCAGAGGACATCCGAATCTCAACCATTTGTCTTTTGACCGATTGAGAAATCCTAAAAGGATAAAAAGTCAGTGAATAATCTATCATGAGAGTCTCAACAGAACAATTAAATCCATTGCTCCGCTTATCTTTGCTGGCCTGAGAATGGTGGTTTAGAACAGAGTGGGGGACACCAGGCCAAAGCTGTAGAAGATAACAGCCGATGAACCAACCCAATTTCTTGGGTGCATGCTTGCTGTCTGTCTGTCTGTCTGTCTGTCCAGAGAGCGGGTCTTCTGTGTTGTGGTCAGTCAGTTAGTCTGTCAGTTCTGTCTCAGACTCACCGGATTGACGGCAGAGTCTGGGTTTATCTGCAGTGTATAGATGTCGTCACGGGAGTACTGGAACAGGCCGTAGTATGGGTTTAGCATCTCGTGGGACAGAAGATACAACCACTCCCTGCATAGACGCCGACAAGGGTTAGAGAACACACAGTATATGGTGAGAAAAGATAAGTCGGATAATCAATTATATGTCCACTGCATTGTAATCCTGCAAATGTACAAAGGGACTTTGGCAAAACAAATGTATTCTCTTAAAACGCACATTCAGCAGGCTGTGCGGTCTGCCACAAGGGGGCAGACCGTGATCTAACATTCACATAACAGTGAGTGTCTTATATGGATTTCTTACCTGGCCACTCCACCGTAGTCGAGCCCCTCTTCTCCTCTGAACTTCACCATCAGTCTCTTCCACAGGTCCTTCGGCCTCATCTTCATCACTTGACGATACGACTCCTGCATCAGAAACATGCACATATTACAGACACGGCACGGCGACAAGCGGACAGTTGGTGACAGAAATGGTTAGCTCTCCAAAAACTACTCAAGAGGGACCATCTGGTATATACAGTCTCTATGGCCATTGGCCAGGGAGAAACATACAGAGAGAGAGAGAGAGAGAGAGAGAGAGACAGGCAGGCATCTATCTGCTGACTTAACGTGCGTGTGAGCGATGCCGATTCTGGGGAGGAAGCCAAGGAACATACATTCCTGTGACCTGTCATGTAGAACCGAGCGTCTCAGAAGATGAAGATGTGTGCCAAAGTAACCCCGTGGCAAAGGCCCTTTATCAAACTCAATTATCGGGGCTTAAAGGGCCGATAAGAGGTCCCCAAAAAACCATGCGACACATTGGGGCCTGACGACCCCATGAGAGAAATCCCACTGTTACAGTCTGATGCCTTTGCCTGGTGGCTCATGAGAAACATGACAGGAATGAACACATTCACCAACACTGAAGAAGGCTGATGTGTACACACTGAAGAAGGCTGATGTGGACACACTGAAGAAGGCTGATGTGTACACACTGAAGAAGGCTGATGTGTACACACTGAAGAAGGCTGATGTGGACACACTGAAGAAGGCTGATGTGGACACACTGAAGAAGGCTGATGTGTACACGCTGAAGAAGGCTGATGTGTACACACTGAAGAAGGCTGATGTGGACACACTGAAGAAGGCTGATGTGTACACACTGAAGAAGGCTGATGTGTACACACTGAAGAAGGCTGATGTGTACACACTGAAGAAGGCTGATGTGTACACACTGAAGAAGGCTGATGTGGACACACTGAAGAAGGCTGATGTGGACACACTGAAGGAGGCTGATGTGTACACCCTGAAGAAGGCTGATGTGTACACCCTGAAGAAGGCTGATGTGTACACACTGAAGAAGGCTGATGTGTACACCCTGAAGAAGGCTGATGTGTACACACTGAAGAAGGCTGATGTGGACACACTGAAGAAGGCTGATGTGTACACACTGAAGAAGGCTGGATAGCCGAAACATTTGTCTCTTTTGTGACATGATGTAAAGAAAAAATAAAATAGAAAAAACTCTTGCCACTGTGTGCCCTTTTATAAAGGAAAGTACAAAGCAATCAGCTGGGATGTCTTGCCTCGTCTGTTCTGAACAGATTGTAAATAAAACAAAACCTGCAGGGTGCGTTGCAGTGTAAACGGCTCTGTACCATAGTAACACTTTTCACTATGTTGTATTTTGATAAAGGCGAACCATTCAACCCCTCTCGTGTGTCTGTCTGCTGGGATCTGACCGCCTCCGTCAATGTAAGTGTCGGGCCCACGTGTAGACAGCTTCCAGTGTCAGGGGAGGCTCATTTAAAGTGGATTAGGGGCAGTTATAATAAACACAACCCATAAGACTATAATAACATGGCCTCTTTGACAGCAGCGGTCCACCCGTGCCCTCCAGATACGCTGAGAGAGAGAGAGAGAGAGGGGTGCCGCGGAAGAAATAAGAGTGCCTTATCGCAGCGGAAAGTACACAAGAAGACAGCTTTGACAGCTTGCCGGCTAACACTTGCCCCATTCAGTCATAATTTAATGCCTGGGTCGGTCTGGTGAAGCTACAAAGTTATGTCTAGCCCCTTGCCATGGCCCTACCTCTGGTTCAGGCCCCCGCCCCACTGCTTCGCGTTGAGATCAGCCAACAAAAATCTTCCCTCAGATTAACAGACACTGCCGTTTCCAGCACATTCCATCGGATATTTTACGAGGGGTCATGTAGTCTGTTTGCAGGTGTTGTTGCGGCGATGAAGGCCCGGCACCTCCTAAGACTCAGAGAACTCCCCCGCTGAGAAAATGCACTTGAGAAAATCCCGCATTTCAAACAAGGGGTCTGCTTTCGATTTTGAACAGACTACCATCACACATCATAGATAATGGTGTGTGTGTGTGTGTGTGTGTGTGTGTGTGTGTGTGTGTGTGTGTGTGTGTGTGTGTGTGTGTAATAGCTAGCAGCTAATCTGCCACAGGCAATGACCTATATGGGAGTATCCAAGTGGATGGGAAAACGTAATCTTGAACCGTGAGAGGACAGAATGATTGAGAGACATCGCATCACTCAGCACTCTGAATTAAATAAGGAGTGCATTCCTCCAGAGTCTCAGATAAAACAGATTTTAAGTGACTGAAGAGTGTCTGACTTTGACCTGACAGGTTACATGTCAAAATGGTACATGTAGCCTGTCACTCACCCCCTTCCTTCCCTCACCTCAAAGATCTCCTCGCGGGACACCTCGATGCGGCAGTGGCCGGCCTGGGGCTGCTGTTGGGATAACTCCTGGCGGAGGATCTTGAGCTTCTGTACCAGGTCTCTCTTGTACTTGGGCACCGTGAGGCACTCTGCCTCCTCTGGTAGCTGACTCGGAGACACCAGAACCTGCTGGGCCTGGTCCTTCGACTGGTTCTGACGGCTGTGGAGGGGGGTGGAAGCAAAGAGAAATGGGTGAGGAGGAGAAATGGACATGGAAAAAGAGTGAGTCGGGGAGAAGAGACAGCGAGAAAAAAAACGTGGAACAACAAACAGCCAACTCATAACAAAAAAAAAAGAAAAGCAAGCCCACTGGGTAAAACAACACACTGCGAGCCAACAAAGTGAAAGTGAGGCCTGTAGCTCTGTCTGTCTGCTGACTGTGGAGAATGCCGGGTAAACACACTGAGGTCATCTGGGAAACACATCAAATCAAACAGCTGCCGTGGCCTCACAGAGACACACACAGGTGGAGGTGGGAGTCTCGGCGGAGGAAACACACACACACACACACACACACACACACACACACACACACACACACACACACACACACACACACACACACACACACACACACACACACACACACACACACACACACACACACACACACACACACACACACACACACACACAGAAGGGGGGCAGGCAGACGAGGGGCTGGAGTGACAGGTCTATGAAGCCAGATAATATCCACCGACATAACTTCATAGCGTCTGTAAACAGAACGATGGCCCTGCAGTCAAACCCTCTTCTATGCCCCGCCAGACTCTACAAACGAATGCATAGGTTCTCTACTACACCATCCCACCCTTAACACACACACACTAACATGTCCCCTTCTAGCCACAGAGACCAACCTGGGGGCCAGCTTCACAGGTAGGTGAGTGCCATGGCTGCCTGGCTGGCCACAGGGCCCCCATGGCAATCTAGAGCAGACAGACAGCTCAGCTAAAACAGGGCTCCCAGTCCCAACGGAGGTGTGTGTGTGTGTGTGTGTGTGTGTGTGTGTGTGTGTGTGTGTGTGTGTGTGTGTGTGTGTGTGTGTGTGTGTGTGTGTGTGTGTGCATGCATGCGTGTGACTGAGGCTGAGGCTGAGACAAGAAAACGTTCTGCAAATAGATTCTCTGTTGCTCTTGACTCATCATGTACTGGATACTTGAGGCAACCCGAGGGTCACTGAGGCCGTTGTTCAGAATGAGATGTTTGGGTTTGAGAAGAAAGACAGGCCAGGGTCCTATGCCGTTACAGAAAGGCAGAGCAAAGCCATTCCACTGGATAGATACGTTCTTGGCCGAATGCCGCATCACTAACATTGTGTGTTCGAGCCCGGCTCGTGAACTTGCATCTGTAAAAATCGTGAAATTTAAAAATAAAACCTGGACAGGAAAACAAGAAGTATTGCCAAGAAACTGGTTTGTTTACGATGAAGAATCGTGGGGGATCGTCAGGAGCTTGTGATTTGCATTTTGGCCACGAGTTCCACTCTGGCCCAGTCAGACCCCTGGACGGAGAACTGAACTTCTGAACCGAGGGGATGGGAGAGAGGAGGCGGCGTGAGGACTGGATGGAAAGAGCCTGGTACTGTACGGAGGGTAGCGGGGCACACACGCACACCCCCACACACACACGCGTGCGCATCAAAAGGGCCTTTATGAAGCTAGCACCGTTTGCAGTTTGCACGTTGGCCTTTTGCAGATCATTGAGGCATTGCGGGCAGACTCGGTTCTGAGCTGGGCTTTAAACACCAAACTACTCAATGGTGGGACGCACAGAGGTTGCTGGGAGCGAGCATGCATGCACGCACGCACGTGTGCACTGCTCATATGTTGTTCAGGTTCATTTATCATGTGGTAAAAAATAAATACAAATAAAAACACGACCAGTGTGAAGAATATCTGAACTCTCAAGAAACAATGAAATGCTTATTCACGGCTCCCTCACACCAACTCACCACAACAAGAACAGAGACAGCAATGCCGATAGCACTCACACAACACGTCAACCTGCACCAACCACTGGCCGGACACGATGGACTTTCTGGTTATACTCTAAGGCATAGTGTAGTTAGTAGAGGAAAAAAAGCTTAAAGCCCTTTATTTGACATGGCAAGAAAAAAATTAAAAATACCTACCTGTTGCGACCTGCCCTGGTCTTCATCAGCGTCAGGGTAAATAGTTATTTTCATGTTGAGCATACATGTAGGTTTGAGCAAGTGTTAAGAATCATTTGCATGGTGAAAGAACATGTCTGTACGTGCCAGAATTATAAATCCCCTAAAAACATGCAGCGGATATCAACTTGATCAAGCCGCTAAATTCTCAACGAGAGCAAATGGATTTTCAAGTTGGGTCTGAATTAACCCCCACATTAACCAGAGCAAATTCTGTTCCACTCTATGGTTTCCACCAAATGGCTCAAATTATTTCTCCGCCACAACGCGCCATGACGGCTTATGTTTAACAAAAGTGGCGTCTCTTCTAGCCTAAGTGCCCACTCTCGTCAGATGAATCCACTCCCTCCTATCCCAGAAAGACACGGGGCCCCCATAAAGACACGGGGCCCCCACAGGCCACTCCAAAGACACAGGGCCCCCACAGGCCACTCCAATCCCGTTATTTCCTGCAGACTAGACTCAGAGGGAGGGAAAGATATGTAGATGGGGGTTAGGCAGGAAGGACTGCCTCCCGACAGCACCCAAACACAGAGGACAGCTCGGAGGGCGGAAGGGAAGGAAGGAGAAGGGAGAGGTGAGGCATGGAGATTACTCTCCATGCACTTTCACCCATAAATCAAACATTCCTGCACTGTCCTCTCTCTGTCTCGCTCGCTCGCTCGCCCACACACGCACGCATGCACGTGCACACACACACACCCCCTCACTCTCTCTTCCCTTTCCAAGTCGTTCCCCTGGTGAGCGGTGAACACAGTGTTGCGGTTCTATGTGTTGAAAACACCGATATACGCGTATTAAAATATAATAATACAATAATCACTTTTGGCAAACACTTTATTCTACAGCGGTGTAACTCCTGCATATTAAATCAGTGTACTAATCCATGGAAAACTATTTCATGTACACTATAATCACTTCACGCAACTCTGTTTTGGTAGGAAGTGCATAACAATTGCGTGCTTAGGATGCTGTGCTATAGGTTGACGTGACACACAGACTAATAATAATCCTGGGATATGGCCGCTGTAAATAAAGTGTTACCAAACCATCCTCGCTAATAAAATGCTTAAATGCAAGAAAACAGCCATCCTCTGTGGAAATGAAACAGCAACTTCCCGTGCGAGTGTACAGACGGCCAGCCAGCTCTTAAAAACAGACAAGGATTCAGTTACCTATTGTACAGTGACCAGCTGCACTGGTGGGGGGGGGGATTCATCAGAAGATATTGCAACACCACACGGGGAGTCTAACCAAAACCGTGCTCTGGCTGGCCGATCCAATGTCTTTAGCGAATAAAGAGGGGCCAATAAACCATGAGATTGACGGACATATATATATATATCAAACATTTTTGTGGGATGACGGCCGTGTGAGGGGTGAAAACTCCTGAAATCCCTGCCCTTGATAAAAGGCAGATGTCTTGATGGAAAGCCATGGCGACTGATCTCTTTTCCAGAGGTTTTTGTCGCGAGCGGGAACGTCGCTCCGGAGCTGGTCCCATTTCCAGTCACGGTCCAGCGGCTTCATACTGGAGCCGCGCGCTGGTCAGCTAGGAGTTTCGAGTTTCAACGTTTCATTCAGAGAATGGAAAATGGCCTTTCAAATACAAGGGAGTGGATCATTGGGGCTCGTGGCGGTGATCAAAACCTGGTCACTTGCATCATGTCAAGACTGGTTAATTTGCTCAACTTGAGCAAAGGAATCTGAGCCCTTGACTAACCAGTGGAGAATTAGCAGTAGCACACAATGAAACCCTCTGTTAGATTAAACACACACATACACAATTACACACCTTTACAGACCTCTTCCATCAAAGTCATGTCAAAGTCAGGGGTTTCTCACTTCAGAGCACATACGCAAACAAAGTATGTGGCCGGATCACTCTAATGGCTATAGACGCTGAGACGCAATCCTTTCTCTGACTCTGATATGATCATTCCTCTGAAATAAAGTAATCAATAACCAAAACCCCACTCCCTTCCTGGCTTTGATGTGTAATAATTATCCAACCTGTGTATTTATAGAACAGGAAAAATGCTACGTGTGAGATTTTCGCACATCTGGACGTTATTGGGCTTAAAACGAAAAAGAAAAATTCCTGCATTACAAAAACGTACGTGGCGTGCCAGGCTGGGTTTTTATAAGATTTTCAGAGGACCACGGACGAGAAGGGAAAAAAATGAGTACAAAGTACTCAAACACGTTCTTTGATCTGTCAGGACAGGGGGAAAAAACGAAACCCGATCTCTCTCTCCATCCGTCCGTCGGAGCACTCTGCCTCTCCCTGCACGGAGTGCACGCGGAGGAAGAATGAGGTCAGGCGGTGAAGGAGGCCCGTAGAAGCACCCACAACGCTGCTCCCACCTTCCACAGAGGCCCGGGACCCTCTGTGGCCATCGCCATGACTGTATTTGAACAGCTGCATGAGGTGAAAATGTTTCAAAGCATGCACACACACACACACGCACAGGCGCACATGAAAAAAACAACAACCAAAAAACAGGCAGCCACCACAAAGTGCAGAGGCAAGCCCGACAGACTTGTGTGGGTATACACACACGTGTACAGTACATGCACATATGAACACCCTCCCCCCCCGTAAACACACACGAACAAACACGGTTCATTCATTTACTGAGCATATCCTGCTCAGCCGCCGCAGACACGGCAGCCTTGGTTTCCAGGCCGCTATCTGATGTGCAGCCAAAGCCTGCTTTATGACGGATTGTGTGCTAAAAACTCCTTCGCCATCAAAACCAGGGCTGTGGAATTTAAACTTCAGTGTGTGTGTGTGTGTGCACGCCGCACACGCATGTGTGGAGGGAAAGCTGTGGGGGAGTGCATGGGTCTGCAGAAAGGCTGCTCTGATTGTTGAACCTCCACAGGTGGTGAACACACCGTGGCGTAGGACGCTCCTGTAAAACACTGGCTCTCAACATGGGGTCCTTGGACCCGCTAGGGGCGGGGTCCCCAAATAAATTACTGATAGTTAGGAAAAAAGATGTAATTAACACACTGTGGGGTCCCAGAGAAAAGAACCTATCATCCATGGGAACATCAGACTGGGGGTCGTTGAAATGAAAAAGTTTGAGAATCAGCACCGAGGGAAGGTCTGTTTTTGTCTTCGCGGGTGCAGTGTTGGGAAAGTTCACTTTTTTATGAACTAGTTCAGTTAACAGTTAATTTTTTAAAAATTAACTAGTTCAGTTCATAATTCAAACATTTTGAACTGAAGTTCATGGTTCCAAAAAATATTTTTTTGTTCGTTTTTCCTTGTCTTTATTATGTGCCAACTTGTGAAAGCTGCATGCTTTTATTGTGAAGGCTCTCAGTTCTCAGTTCAGTTCTCACAGCCTGCATATCTCCGCATGCTGAAAATAGCTGATCTACAAGCTCACAACGTGTTGCGGACGCAACACGTTGTGAGCTTGTAGATCAGCTATTTTCAGGCATAAAATCAGGCATCACTGCACTCTGTGGAGGGAGATGTAGTTTGTTGGCCGAACGAGGCGATCATGTATGGACAAATACCTCCTCGACGCAAAAATAACAAGATATTGGAAGCTATTTTTCGTGGCACATTATGTTTAATCAAACAACAAGTTTCCTCAGTGTTTGGGTCGGGATTCGATACATGTTCTGTGTCTGCTGTCTGCGTGCATGACAGGATCATGCAGTTAGAAGCGTGCTGCGCACTCCTGTCCAGCAAAATTGTATGGCTGAGAAAGATTAGTTAATTTGTGTCGGATAAGGGCTTATTGGTGGGTTTTCCGCTAGATATTAAGGACTGTTTAGGGTGTGATTTAGCAGGGGTTTCGCCTGGAAGACCAGAGATTAAAATAGGGTGCATTTTGCATCCCAAAACGCAGTTTATAGTTAAGGGATGCAATAAATCAACGACCTCTGCATCCACGGGATGCACTACTGTACTACTGTACTGTTTTTTATTCTAGTTTATTTTGCTAGCTTTAGTTATACTAATCATTTCTTCTTCTGTTTTCTACATGAATATAACCACATTATAACCATATAAAATGAAATGGGATTTTGAAAAAAAAATCGCAAAATATGACTCCTAATGTTGAAGTGGGACTCATAAAATGTCCCTGGGATTCATCTAAAAGACCATCCCTGCATCCCGGGACTCATTACATTGAAAACCTATTTACATCACTGAAGACTCTATGGAAACACTCACTTTTGAACGAAGTTGAACGTTATTAAGTGACGTTCACACACGCCAGAAATGAACTCGTTCACAATGACGTTCATCAAGAAGAAATACAGTACGTTCAGTTCACCTTCACCCAAAATATGAACGTGTTCATGAACGATCGTTCATTGAACGCATTCAGGCCAGGACAACACTGCCCGTGTGTGTGTGTGTGTGTGTGTGTGTGTGTGTGTGTGTGTGTGTGTGTGTGTGTGTGTGTGTGTGTGTGTGCGCGCGCGTGTGTACTTGTGCCTTACCTGACATTCTGACTTTCTACACCACCACGAGAACCGTTGGGGGTACCTGGACTGCAGGTACAAAAAAAAGAAAAGAAAAAACATTTAGTAATTGTACACTACATTTGATTTCAGAACAGACAGTGTCATTGCAAATTGTCACTAATTAGTTCAGTTAAAGAGAAAAAAAAGAAGGAAACCAATCGACGGACTCACTTGAGGACTAGATGCAGGTTGGCGGAGAGACGCGGGTCCGTGAACTGTGTGGTTCGGTTGTTGTGATCCACAAAATAGACCCGGCCAGTGGCGGTATTTCTGATTTCCCAGCCAGGGGGCAGCGGACCAAGCTCCTCACAATTCACATTGCTGAGATCTCTGAAAGACCACGCACACGCACACACACAGTTCAAATATAGTATAGTCAAGTGGCACTCAAAACAAAAAAGAGAGAGAACTTTTCTCTTTCTCTCCGTCTGTCTTTATAATAAAAATCACACCCGTGTGAACTGAGTGGTGTAAGGTCTTACGTAATGTCTGACGTAATGAAATCACACCCGGGTGAACTGGGTAACCGTAGCAACCATGCTCATTTTTTCTGCACAGACAGACTAACAAAGCCAGTTGTAGGAGTGGTTTACACCACTCAAAAACTATTGAGAGCAGTGACTCAGGGTCGAGAGAGGAGACTCAGGCGGAGAGTGAGGATTTTCTGACATGTCTGAGAAATCACTTTTATGCTATTTTTCCCCTTCTTTCCTCCCACCAGAGTTATTTACTGCTGCCATGCAGCCCTTTTTTCCGGCAGTGGTTCACAGAGCAGAGAAGGTTCAGAACACTGCAGTGGAGTAGTTCTGCTATGCTGGCGCTCACTTATCGGCTTCTGCCGCTTCAGAGCCAAAGCTAGAGCAGAGGAGCCTCCCGAGTATTCTGAACTTTGGCGGCTCAGTCTCATCTGGAGACGTCTGCCCAGTGAGGTGTGGCCTGACCAATGTGGCTAGTATTCACGGCAATAAAAATACCATCCATCACGCTGCATATTGACACGGAGCGAGGGTGAACTGGCCCAGGTATTACGATATTGCTCATGTTTTATTGATCTAGTTTGCAGCACACTGCACTGTGTGCATGTGTGAAAGTGAACGTGCATGTACATTATTGTCCTTCTGGGAGTTTGGTAGTCAATAGCGCTCGAATGCCTGAGTGAGCAGGGCCCTCGAGTCTCCAGTATGACAGAGTGGAACGCCTGTTCTTTTGTACTTGCATCCTGTGGTGAGACCAGAGTCTAGAGGTCTCTCTAGCAAGAGAGAAAACTCATAGCGTTCCACAAGCCTGTAATCAGTGTCTGCTTTCCTGGGGGATACTAGAGCACTGACGGGTTACCTTTTACATTTCAAAGTCCCCAGTTTGATATGCATTAGGGCCATTTGATGAAATATTTTATCTCTGGGACCCCAATCTACACTGCAAAATCCTCAGTGTTAATTCAACACAGAGAATGCACAAATGAAACCAAATGGACCTGTACGGGTCCATTTGTAACCAGAGATGTGAGGGGGATGTGCACATGCATGGCACCAGACTGTATATTCTGTAGTTCATGGTCATCTTGTCATAAAACTAACTTTTCTGGGGAAATTCCAGGTGAAAAAGGGGGGAAAAAAAGAAAACAAGAATCCCCACAAACAAAAACAAACAGCTAAACTAAAAATAATGAAAAGTGAATGTGAATATGGGGAAATGCATGCAGCGTTGTGGGTCAAAGACAAACACAGGGCAGACATACCTAGGTACTCTGGGGTCGTGCCATGTGCTGACGCCCGTCTGGGTGTGGAGAAAGTACACCTGTCCTTGCTGCGTGGTCCTCTGCTCTGTAGGGGGGAGACAAAAGGATATTAAAACCTAAGGAAGGATTCAGGCACACGGCAGAGCGATTTTGGGGGGCGTAAATCTCCTCCGCGCACCCCCACGTGGAGCGCACAAGACGTTGTGTCGACAATGTTGGAAAATGAAATGAGGTTTGATTTATACAGTACGTGTGTGTGTGTGTGTGTGTCTGTCGGTCCAGAGCCTGTGTGTCATCTGCGTGCGTTAAGATAGAGAGAGATAGAGATCAGACCGCGATAGAGATAAAAGCAGACCGTTCTGTCAGCAGAGGTCCCAGACTCAGATGGATTGGTGGAGTTGGAGGAAAGAGGGATGAAGGTGGATGGGAAGACTGAGAAGGCGATATGGGGGGGAGCTCGTTCATCATAGGGGTTGACAGGGATATTTCCACAGAGCAGACTCCCAGGGAGTTCTCTCTTCTCTCTGGCATCCATGTGGACATTAGTGCCCGGTTTTAGCACACGTGTACATAATGGAGTCCAACCGATGACCAGATTATCAGGTCTAATGCCGTTCCTGATTGTGAGGACACCAGACCGCCGATTACCAATGTTTTGACCAATCTTTTGTCAAAAAGTTAAACGATTTTCAAATCAATCTGAATAATGAAGATTTATTTATTAATGTATAGATTGAGAAAATGTAACTCATAAAGAAAGATTTTTTTTTTCATAGATAAAACATTAACACAAATTGAACTTTAATCCCTATCCAAAAACCTCAGTCTAAAAAAAGAAAAGGGCAATAAGAAATAGAACGTTTTTCTCTTGGGAGCACAGATCTCCACCAAGCCTGTGGTGGGGTGCTGCCATCAGGACCTGTGGAAGCCGAGTTTGTACGAGAGACTGCGTGCTTGTGGTGCCAACTATGGGCAGAGTGAAAGGGGTTTCGGAGGTACGCTCTATAGAGGCCCATCAGCATGCAATTCCAATTTGGGCATGTCCCTGGCTGGCTGTGTCTGTCTCTGTCCGTCCGAGTGTGGACAGCTGAAACACCTCAGCAATACCACTGGATGGCAATGTTGCGCAGCGTGTCACACACAAACACACGCACGCACGCCGCACGGGGCATGCTAGGGAGGAGGGCTTGTACAGTACAGTACGAGAAGTACAGTATAGTACAGTACTGTTGCACCACTCAGTTCACACAGGTGTGATTTCTTTTAAAGAAATGGGCCATTCCCACACATTTGTGAAGGAAAATGGTATGGATGGAGAATCAAAATCCTGTTTGATGGCCACAGCATTATCACATGATTCCATGAGACCATTAAGCCTCCAGAGATAATGTTTCTGTCTACCTAAATATTGATGCAATGGACACTTTGATGCAATTCATTTGTGAATTGTTGATGGGAGTATCGATTTGTATTAGGAAGAAAGGAAAACAAGAATAAAGAAAAGTGTACATATAGTGTAATACAAAAGGGATTTGTTACACTAATCAGCATGCATATGACATTTTCAGGCAGACACTATAGAATAAGCTAGTAACATTTTAGTAAATACATTCTATGAATGTATTGGTGTCTGGGACACTCTTAAGCTCTGTTCCGAGGAGGTGTGGGAGAACCAAAACCATGTTCTCCTAACATATGTTACAACACCAGCAATGACATCATGGTAATTTCCACATGTCGTGGCAAAACCAAAGGAGGATAAATGCTCTTACACTAAACCTTTGCTTAAATTGCTTTCACACATGCACTCAAATATGGACGATTTCCAGACTTTAAACGGTTGGGCTGTATGTATGAACGCACATGTCCGACTCACTAGGACCTGACATGCAACTGACTTAATGCTTCCAGCTCCATTGAGTTAAGTCGAGGTAATGTCCGATTGAACTCAAACAGCTCAATGTGTGAATACACGATTCATCCGGTGAATTTACTTAGAGCAATCGGTCATGTTCTGTGGAAGGAAATGTATTTAAAAAAAGTATTTGATCCTCGTATCTCAGGAGTGGCTGACGCATGTGTCTACCCAGACGCCGCACCTTAGTATTTTTAGTTATACATTATGTGAAACAGACATTTTCCTGTTGCGTGCTACATGTGTGAAAGGCTAACACTGGACAATGTCCCGGTCTGATTCCCCAGACATGTTCCAGAATTCATGAGTGAAAAGGGCTTGAGGTTATTGCTGGTAGTCTGCATCTTGACTGATGAGCAAAACTAAAACCATAATTGCACACTGACCTTTTATATTAAATAAAAGGTCCTACAAATTTGACGGACAGAATAACAGAATCGGGACATAACCACATATCTATACAGAACGTAATCAGTATAGATCACTACTCATTTTGTAGCGTGCGATGCCTTTTGTTTCATGTAGCTTACACCAGAGGGTGACTACATAATGTTTTCATAAATGTTTCTCTCACAGATCTGAACTGCAATCAAGCAAACATGCTCTGGCACTGGTTGGCAGGTCTAGGTGTGCACATAGACCTGGGGACAGGTCTATGTGACAGGGGGGTGGGGGAGGTACCATGTGGGCAATACACAGTATGTATAGAGCGTCGCAGTCCCGCCTCCTACCCTGGACCAGGAAATGAAACCCAATGCATTTTTCCCAATGCATTTCTTAAAGTATTTATTTAAAGACGGTTACGCCGCGGACAAAGCCAACTCGAGTCGTGACAACTCATGACAACACAAACAATATTTTGGACCAAACAAATAATTACAAAGAAGAAAAACAACAAAAAAAGGGTTGTAACCTGCCGTTTTTTTCTTCTTTCTAATTATTTGTTTGGTCCAAAATATTGTTTGTGTTGTCATGAGTTGTCACGACTCGAGTTGGCTTTGTCCACGGCGTAACCGTCTTTAAATAAATACTTTAAGAAATGTCTATGAGGAAAATGCATTGGGTTTCATTTCCTGGTCCATGGTAGGAGGCGGGACTGCGACGCTCTATTGGATAACCAATTAGACAGATGAACAGATAAATAATATTACAATATACATGTTGTGACCGAAAAAAGAAAGAAACAGAAACAAATATTGATAAAGAGACACAGAGTGAAGCAGAGAGAGAAAGGGGGGAAGAGACAGAGTGGAGCAGTCAGTGAGAGAGACACCACAAGGAGCCTCCTAATCAGACTGTGATAGTGTCCTCCAAACGAGGCTCCAAAAGCCGCAACAAGATTTCCACTGTGGCTTAACTCCCCTCAGGCTGTGTGACGGATATAGGCTTGTGTGTGTGTTTACATGAATATGGCCGACTGCTTGAGTGTGTGCAGTGCACTGTGCAGCGAGAGGGAGACACGTGGAGGGGAGGGGGTGGAGTGAATGGCTGCTGCCAGCGTTTAACTGCCGGATCAATTCAATTAAGTCAGTCTAAACAGGACACCGATTAGCTGAGTGATTCAGCCCGCTGTTGAGCTGGGATGCAGGGGTCCTAAGAGTCATGACACAGCAGCACAGATACACACACAGCGCTCTGATGTTGTGGGCTTAGCATTCTTCGCATTTAGCCGTCAGCGCGTTGTTGCCGGTGTTTCTGAAGTGGAGCGTGTCAGTTCAATTAAACGTAACCACTCGTACTTTTGTTAATTAAACATGTTGTCCCTTTCAATACTGCAATATTTCATATACTTATCATATGTGTCCGACAAACTGCAACTGCAACTCACCGTATCCCTCCGGCAGGTCGGGGGGCGTGTGCAGGTGCGTTCTGCTCATGTAGTTGCGGTGCCGTTGAGAGCGTACACGTCTCTCCTGGGCACGCTGGTCACTGGACGGCACCACGCTGATGGGCGGTGGCGTGGCACCATTCGTGCTGATGGGTGTGTTCTCGTCCACAATACAGCTCAGGGGACGGCCGGGGCTGGAGTACTCCGACGCTGGCCTAGAGAGAGACAGAGAGAAAGAGAGAGAGAGAGAGACAGAGAGAGCGAGAGAGCAAAGGAGGACAGGAAGGATATAATAGAACACATAGCACACACATTCATCCTTGAACATAATACACTGTGGACTGGCTTTGCTGGCTCATGTATCAATTATGCATGAATTTGACATTGGTACATCCATAGATATAAAATAGTACAAAGAGCTCAGTGCCCTAATTCTGTGTTGACAGAACCAATTTTGCTGGGCAGATTGTTCTAGACTAGAGATCATAGGATTGAATGATGCCTCGGTAAACTTAAATAACAGTAAAGCTATCTAATGGTATTGTTAACCCCAGTGTCCCTTCTGAAATGTCCTTTCTATTTCTATGGGTCCAACAATACACAAATAGCAATGCACTCTCCAATATAGAACAGCACACCTTGCTCTTTTTTACGTTAGCATTAATGCCAAGTACCAGCTCAGTGGCCTTGTGGTTAGACTGTCCACCCTGAAACTGGGAGGTCGGGTGTTCGATCCCCGGCCGGGTCATACCAAAGACTTTAAAAATGGGACCCAATGCCTCCCTGCTTGGCACTCAGCATCAAGGGTTGGATGGGGGGTAAGTTCCTGCGACATACTAGTGTCATGTCCAGGGACTTGTGCATCAAATCTGCCTCACGCTACAGAAACAGGAGATAGGCTCCTGCCCTATGGGCCTCATGGCTCGACTGGGCCTCATGACATCATGGCTTGGCAAGGCTTACTTACTTACTTTTATTAATGCCAATTGCCAACTTTATGTTAATTCCTGCCACCCAGAGACGAGAGACCAACAACAACACATTTGACTATGATTATATACAAGCTGTGTGATAGCATTAAGCTGTGTGATACTGATAGGTACATTAAAACCTAATTTTTTTTCCTTTTTTTTTAAAGATATTTTTTTTGCGGCTTACGCCTTTTATTGGTTTTTGAAGGGACAGACAGTAGGCTGACAGGAAACGGGAGAGAGATGGGGGAAGACATGCAGTAAAGGCCGTGTCGGGCTCGGGAGTCGAACCCGCGGCACACTGCGACTGGATTACCAGTCGGGTGCACCGCCTGGGCCCATTAAAAGCTCCTTGTTCAGACTATAGTAGGTACACAGACACACCAGTTCCAAAACAGCTACTTGTCTGCTGACCTCATGAACAACAGCTGGTGTATTTGCACTGACACACAGCTGTGTGATGTGCTGGAATGAGACTACCGGTAATAGGAAGACAGCTGTCGCCTCTCTTATCAGCCCTGTGACTCCAGTCCGGAGAGAAAAAGAAAACTCATGTTTTTTTTGGCATCTAATTTGGTGCAATGCCACTCCCACGCTGATTGGACAGAGCATTATGACATAACCTGGAAGTTCATGCAGGCTTCATGATAGTTTAGGTAACGATTATCCAACATGGTGCCAAAGTCAGGCGACAAGAACACGTCTCAGCTTCACAACACTGGCTGTAGTCTTCTCCCACTGCGTGGCACACTCACCTGGTAGGCCTCTCCCATTGTGTGGTGCGTGTGATGTGGTTCAAGTACTGGATTCGTCCGGATGCCGTCGTCCTCTCTTCCCACCTTGGCAGCAGAAAACAGGCACAAAAGCATGGGTGCACACAGAGAGAGAGCAGTGAGACATGGTTTTAACACAGCTGCAGAACAGAACCTCCGTTGGTGGAGTACGGCCTGATCACATTGCACATACCTGTATATTCCAGAATGTATTTACTCTGTGCTAGGAGGGCAGTGCACATTGTTGTGTGTGTGTGTGTGTGTGTGTGGGGGGGGGGTTATCCAACTCACCCGTCTGGCAGATCGTTGTCAAACAGCCGACTGCAATCCACCACTGGTCCGCCTGTGCCAATCCGATCCCTGGACTGCAGACTCACTAGATCCACACATGGTGTACAGATGCAGGTACGCACACGCACACGCACACGCACACACATACACACACATTACTAGACAGCACAACACTCACAGGGCACAGATCATATGGGGCAGGACAGTGCAGAGCAATAAAGCTTTATGAACGGTTAGGAACGGGGGCCTAGAAGCTGTCAGTGGGGTGCCTTGTGGGGGCTAATCTCCTCCTGAGGAGCATGTCTGGTATATCTGAATTCGACTCTTCCTGAAGTCATTGCATTTTACTTTACAACTGTGATACACTATGGCCATAATGTAAAACAATGCTACAATGCTGGCCAACTGTTGATGGGTTATGCGTGGTGTTATGTAGCCAGGGAACATTTGTAGAAACATTTTGTGTAGCAACTACAAAAACACTGGCTGTTTAGCAGCTGAAGCCCCATTTCAAAAACGGCAGAAAAAGCCAATCTTCAAGGTCCCAACGTGTTGCATTGGGATGCGTTCCGAGTGCTTGTAGACCTGCTATTTTTGGCAAAAATAGCAGGTCTACAAGCACTTTTTTTACAGGATTTTTTTAGTATTACATTTTTTTTTAAACAGGGATGTTAGTATTAATGTGGCTAGTTTAAAGCCCTTATTCTTCGTTGTACCATAGTGCTGCATGCCAAAATAAATGTAAGGCTTAAGCACAGTAGCATTTGGGATCATTCGTCAATGAGTGAGAACATAGTAATTAATCCAATTCAACAATCCCCCTGTACTCACCCACTATCTGGCCTCGCACTGTGTCACTGTCATTGGGGCTCAGCTTGTTCAAGTCCAGTCTCTGGTCTGTCGAAGGAAGAAAGGGGAGAGAGAGAGAGAGAGAGAGAGAGAGAGAGAGATGAAGATGAGAGGTGAGCGTCGAGAGCAACGAAGAAAAGGAAGGAAGTCGAGAGAGGGAGAGAGAGAACGAGAATGTCAAATCAATAGATGAAAGGGCAGAGAGAGATAGAGAGACACAGAGAAAGCTGGATCGATCAGTGTCTGAGAGAGACACATGTAAACCAGCACGTGCTGGGAAGGGTTTTTCTTTTTCTTCCCCTTATGGACAAGTCCCATCGCTCTGTATCATTTACATCAGCCAGTGGATTCCCCTCCCTCTCTCTCTCTCTCTAGACCACGACTGGACCTGTATATATATATGATGTACCAGAACAGATGTTCTGGTTCTGCGAGGAGACAGCCACAGGGCCGTAAAAGTTTAAAAAAGAAAAGAAAACGCACAGTAAAAGAAAGCTCGTTGAGCCATCGGTACAGAGGGAGCAGTGGTCAGAGGTCAAACATGTGACAAATGTCAGCACAAAGCCAGCACTATTCCACTCAGTCTGTCTGAGCACGGACGCGAACCCCTCTGCCAAAACTCTGGAAAGACTTTGTCTTCTCAACCGAGTCTGGGAATGAGAACGTTAAGAAAGAAAGAGAGAGAATTGTGGAGGAGGATTGGGACAGATGGGGGGGGGGGGGGGGGGGTGCAAAAAATACCAAGTTGCCTGCAGACATGAGAAATGCCACTATCTGTTCTGTGCTCTGTTGTCTGGGTGTCGTGCAGATCCAGATCCGCTCAGGATGTCAGTCTAGACTAAACAGGCAGCGGGGGAAAAAAAGACACGACACTCGAAACACAAGCGACGAGCCAGTAGAGCCTGGCCCGGGGTCAGTAGAGCCTGGCCCGGGGTCAGTAGAGCCTGGCCCGGGGTCAGTAGAGCCTGGCCCGGGGTCAGTAGAGCCTGGCCCGGGGTCAGTAGAGCCTGGCCCGGGGTCAGTAGAGCCTGGCCCGGGGTCAGTAGAGCCTGGCCCGGGGTCAGTAGAGCCTGGCCCGGGGTCAGTAGCCTGGCCCGGGGTCAGTAGCCTGGCCCGGGGTCAGTAGCCTGGCCCGGGGTCAGTAGCCTGGCCCGGGGTCAGGAGCCTGGCCCGGGGTCAGTAGCCAGGCCCGGGGTCAGGAGCCTGGCCCGGGGTCAGTAGCCTGGCCCGGGGTCAGTAGCCTGGCCCGGGGTCAGGAGCCTGGCCCGGGGTCAGTAGCCTGGCCCGGGGTCAGTAGCCTGGCCCGGGGTCAGTAGCCTGGCCCGGGGTCAGTAGCCTGGCCCGGGGTCAGTAGCCTGGCCCG
This sequence comes from Electrona antarctica, assembly GCF_951216825.1. Lineage (NCBI taxonomy): Eukaryota > Metazoa > Chordata > Actinopteri > Myctophiformes > Myctophidae > Electrona > Electrona antarctica. The sequence continues at coordinate 14,350,475 of NC_136795.1, read as the reverse complement.
GGGTCAGGAGCCTGGCCCGGGGTCAGTAGCCTGGCCCGGGGTCAGTAGCCTGGCCCGGGGTCAGTAGCCTGGCCCGGGGTCAGTAGCCTGGCCCGGGGTCAGGAGCCTGGCCCGGGGTCAGTAGCCTGGCCCGGGGTCAGTAGCCTGGCCCGGGGTCAGTAGCCTGGCCCGGGGTCAGTAGCCTGGCCCGGGGTCAGTAGCCTGGCCCGGGGTCAGTAGCCTGGCCCGGGGTCAGTAGCCTGGCCCGGGGTCAGTAGAGCCTGGCCCGGGGTCAGTAGAGCCTGGCCCGGGGTCAGTAGAGCCTGGCCCGGGGTCAGTAGCCCGCGGAGAAAACGCAAAACACACACAGATGGACAGAAAACATAAGCTTATAAGAGCATACCTGCACATACAGTACGTATATCTACGTATAACATGCAGTGGCTGTGAATGGCAGACAGAAACAGCTCACAAAGATGCAAACGAATGACAAAACCATAGAGAGAGCGAGACCACAATACAAGACTGATCTGTGCTTACACTCAAATAGCCATACAATTATGCATGTCTGGGTGAAATGGCCGGTTGTCTAGATCGACAGACGGAGATAGGCATGCAGAGCTTAGTCACTGCAGAGTGTTGTGTGTGTGTGTGTGTGTGCTGCCAGTCTATGCAGAAGGACAGGGGGGGGTAAGGAAATGCAGCAGCAAACCGCTCACAGCTGTGGAGTGCGGTTCAGGTTTCCTGTGCCACTCCAGGAAAACAACAGTGTCAGCGGCTTCTAGGAAAGTGGGATTCTCTTCCTTTTGGCTCGACTGTGAGGCCGCAGGTACAAGTCACTACTACAGGCTACTCTCTCTGATAAGATATGTTATACTTTAGCTAACAACTAATTTTTATCACATTAGCGTCTTTTAATGGCAATCGCTGATTGTTTTGTCCTGTTCGTGTGTGTGTGTGTGTGTGTGTGTATGTGTGTGTGTGTGTGTGTGTGTGTGTGTGTGTGTGTGTGTGTGTGTGTGTGTGTGTGAATCCCCTCGCACCCTGGTCTGCACTCCGTCAAGCCTAGTGAGGGAGACACCCTCTGTCACTTAGCCCTGACAGCGAAGCTGCGTTATTAGCATCTGGCTTGTCTCACTGGGCCAAGTAGGACTTTCCTCACACTAAAAGCCTAGCAGCTGGAAGAAGAAGGGGATTGAAGATAAAAGCTTAAAGATTATTGTTGATAACTACTGTATATGGCCTCCATTCTGCATTTGTACTGCAGCCAATTCTTTCCATGAAAGCTACCGTACAGAAAAAAATGCATAGCGGTAATTCAAATCTTTCACCCAAGTAACACACAGAACGTTCTCTGACATTCTCGACATGAAAAACTGAAAAACTAGAAATACAGCATCGCTGTTGTATGCCTGCCAACAGTTGCAGTTCCACGTCTGCATCCATGTCTGTCAAGACTCATAGTTAAATGTCGTGAAGACTTTGATGGAATTTAATGAATATGTTTTGTGAGGTCACAGTGCCTTTGACATTTGACCACCTAATTCTAATCAGTTCATCCTTGAGTCCAAGTGAACGTTTGTGCCAAATGCCAATGCAATTTCCTCAAGGCGATTCTGAGCTATCAACTTAACAAGTATGTAAACATAATGCTTCTGGCCACCAGCTGTCCGCCAGCAGAGCCTGGGATAAAAAAAGGTAAAGCTTAAATGTCTTCCAAATAAGTCAACCTGGGGCTGGAGGCTGGAGCAGTGTAACAGTGTCAGTGTAACAGTGTCAGTGTAACAGAGGTTTTATCGAGCCTATGGGATGCAAAATTCACATTAAGACAAACTGCATACACTGGAAAATACTTGGTGTTAAATTAAAACCAGAGTGTACAGAAATGGACCTGGTTCCATTTGTACACTCTTTGGACTTAAATGAACACGGAGGATTTTACTGTGCGCACACACACACTACCAGAAAGACAGATAGGTCAATCATGTGGCTCCTTACAGCCTGTGTCTTTGAGGCGGTTGATGGCGTTGGACAGGAGGCGGACACAGCCCAGGAAGCCTGCCCCTTGCTTTTTGTGGATCTTCTTGTGGTTCCACACGCTGATGGTGATGGAGTCGGATTTACCGATATACCTGAGGGGCGAGAGAGAGAGCAACAGAGGATGGAGAGTGGACACTATCAATACAGTGTTATTATTGACATCGTCTCTGGTGACAACAATGAAGATGAGAATGAGACGAGTGACAAACCGCTTTTAAAAAAAAATCTGCATTATGCATTATTCCTAGGATGGCATAACAAGAAGATTATCGACTATGAAATGTGAAAAAAAACCCAAAGACCTTGAAAAGCCTGAGCAGGCCAGTCCTCATTTTGGGACAGAAAGTCAAGAAACATGTACCAATTACACACAGTATGTTTGTGGCTTTGTTGTTCTGTGGCTTTGGTAACGTAACATTCCCATCTGAAATCTTCATTAGTGTAATTGCAGCATTGGATAAACTGTGGGAACGTTTTGTCACTCAATGTTAACAGACAGAAATGCAATGGGCACAATGTGACCGCACTTAGCACAGTAGGGGAATTACTGGCGCCACTTGTAGCGTAGACGAGGAGACTGACCAATGGGCTCGATCAATAACCTTAGTTTGGATGAAAATGGGAACATCTCTTTTTGCTGTGTGTGTGGAGAGAGCTTAATTAAGTTACTCTCGTAATGAGAGTTAACTGCAACAATAAGATTATATTGTGTGTGTGCAAACATTGTCACTGGATGAAGGATTTGGTGGGGAGACGTCTAGATGAGACTGACAGACAGGAGACGAACGTTAACGACCAAGCCATTACATTATAACTGGCCTGACTCGGTCTGTCTCCTACAGTAAATTGTCTTCCCCCTCCTCTCTCATGCTCATTTCTCTCCCTTTCCTTTCTTCCATGAAGAAGCGCGTCGTGGTCGGGTGGGTACCCCTCCTTCGGTGTAAAACTAATCACCCATAGAGCACGCGGACCACATCCCAGCTGTAATTATCACGCTGTAATCGACAGTGTGTGAAACAATGGGGTGTGAGTAAGGCGTCTGGACATTTTGAGCCAATGCCAAATGCCTGTCTGGGAGGTGGTGGTGGGGGGGCTATGAGCTGGACAGACGTGAGGAGAAACGTTGCAATCAAACCCAGGTGATCTGGAATGCTCTCTCTGTGCATTAATGTAATTCATTAGTCTGCCCGAGATCTCTCTAATGACACTCAAAGGCAATAATCACACACATGGCGAGCAGCGGGGAATGTGTGCGGAAAAAATAAAGGGCGGGGGTGGCGGGGGGGGGCTTGGGGTGCAAGGCAGCAGATTACAATCACTTGCCTGGGCTTTTGAAATGAAGCCTATTGTATTTGTAGATCATATTTGTGTTAAGAGACACCATTGCTGCCATCAATCACATATTTCCTTTCAGGGCCACAGTGTGCAGCACGTGGTCAAAATAACAACAACAAAAAAAAACACACTCTGATGGCTGCTAATGGTTTTGTTTCAGTGAAGGGTGTCCCTATGTTGATATGTCAGTAGAGTACACACGGATGAGCATCTAGCATTTTGATATGTCAGTAGAGTACACACAGATGAGCATCTATCATTTTCTTCAAAATATTTCTAAGATTTCCAAAAGAATAACATTTTGTAAAGAATGACCCATCTACAAGCTCGCATTTCCCATTGAGCTGCATTCTGAGCTTAAAGCTTTTTTTGTTGCAATTTGACGTACGATTAAGTATATAGGACTTAAACGGTTAAAGCCGAGCCCTGCAGTGCTTGCCTCGCATATTTGGAGCAGGCAGCGTCAGGAGGAAAGGGCCAGGCAGGTTGCCAGCTAGACTTTGTCTGCTATCCTTGGCATGTCTGCCACTTCCTGCAACAATGCTGACAGGTCAGAGTTCACAAGCTAGTCTGCTGGCTTGAACAGACCGCTGACATCAAGTGGCTGGACCGCACTCTGATGTTTCGATGGTGCACTTGCAAACACAAACACACACAGACAGACAGACAGACAAATACTGGCTCTCCCCACCCTCACATGACATGAGCACACACAACAACTGGAAACAAGGAGTCACTGCCAGCATGCCTTTTAAATGCAGTTAGTTGGCTGTATTGTTAACACCAGGTGTTGCAGTCAATATTTTAATAAGTGTGCACCAGCCAGCCAGCTAGAGCTGCTCTCAGTCAATTAAGACTTCTCTCCTCTCCAACACACCACCTGAGAGTCCTTCCTCTGGCCAGAGAGTGCATGCGCACGCACGCACGCACGCACGCACGCACGCACAAACTGTGATGTTTAACTCATCACTGGCACAGAAAACACTCCTGCAGTTTCCACATAAACTCCAGTCCGCTCAGCTCACTGGCTCTCGGGAGAGATTGGAGAGGAGAGCTCCACACGGCCACAGGTCCATGTTCTCCTATCCATCAATCTGAGGTCACTCCACACTGTGCCTCGGAGGGGCAGTGGATGTATGGAAGTGTGTGTGTGTGTTTCTCTCCTGTCAAACGTGACATGAACAGCTAATTAAACAGCCATGCAGGGAGAGGGGGGTCCCGTAACCTGAGCAACCAAACAAACGGAGACATGTGCTTCCTCTTTCTGTTGGCTGGGCGTGACGGCTGGATAAACACCGAGCAAATACTGGAAACTTTCACTCTCGCTTTTCAACTGGTGCACACTCACTTTCACTCCTATTTTCCAGGTCACTTTCACAGGACAAGCAGTCTGTGGGAAGGGCAACAAGACATTCACGTGTTTCTGTCTGTGGGGGAAAATACTATCATGCTAACCTCACTTTTTTTAGCCTATTGCTATGTCTATAGAATGATGTAATTATTGGGTCACTAAGTAAGTGAGCGGACGGCCGGTGTAAACAAGGGTTCCTTTTGGCCACGGCTGCAAACATTTTTCTGTGTGCTCTCTTAGCTAAGTCAAATAAAGTAAAGCACATCATAAAGAGCTCAAAATAGTCAAGGCGGTTGTACTGATAGATGAGTGGATGCAGGCTGCCGGCAACGCTGAGCTCAAGTCTTTGGTTAGGCGGAAGGTATTCTTGTAAAAAAAAGAAAAAAGGAGGACAAATGTGCTCATTCCGCCTTCAGAGCAGATGTTGGAGAGTGAGGCGGCGAGGGAGGTACAGGTCAGGATGTTGTGGCAGGTGTGTGTGTGTGTGTGTGTGTGTGTGTGTGTGCTTACAGGTCGTAGTGTTGGTTCCACTTGGGGTCGAGTGTGTTCCTCACAGTATCTGTAGAGTGGCATTGTCCTGAGCCGTCCACCACCACCTTAGCGAAGGGATCGGGGAGACCTGCAGGGAAAGAAATCACAAAACATAAACAACACATCACCACACCACGCGAGAGGGGGGAGAACTCCAATTCAGACAATGAGGCACGTCAATCTCTCATTGCTGAGACGGCCAAACAAAAAAAGACTTCTCTGGCTCTCAATGAGATGCGGGGCTTTGTAAAAGACATGAACGCTGATGAATGGCTATACGTGTGACAGGCAATGAATGAATGGCAACATGTGATAGCAGTGTGAACCTGAGCTGCTGCGTAACAGGTGGAGACGAGCTGCACTGTCTCTAATGCCTGGGTGCCTTTAAACACATAATGTTCTTTTCAGTACCATGGCCAAACAGGAGGACCAGCTAGGGCTTCCCCGGTACTTAGGTGTCAGTTTCCAGCCTCTAAAAGCAACGTTTACATTTCAAAATTAATTCAGCATCTTGTTGCCAGTGGCCACACCGGATTATTGTTTTAACCACTTAAACCCTTTGTACCCGGTCCCCCGGGGCTGTATACTACTGTAGGTCTGCTAGTATTTCACTTCACACACCAAATCTCCCTTGACAAAAGTAGCTGATGTACAAGCTCACAATGCTTCACAATGTGACCCGTTGTGGGCTTGTAGATCTGCCATTGTATGCCAAATGTTCGACGCAGAATAGGGATGCTAGGGTTCCAGTGGTTAAATAACCAAAGAGTGCTTTCGTTACAAGTACATTGAGTTCGGCATGGCCCCAAGCAGGCCCCCACTCGGCCCTACGATGGAAATGCTACCTGCTGACAGGCAGGACCTGCTGGGCGACATTCACCTGGTTGCAACAAGTGCTGCAGGTCTGGTGGACACTTGGCATAAACAGAAAACCATGCATGCGCTCACACACAGAGACGCTACGTTTTGTGTGCGCACAAAACAAAAGCCACAACTCAGGCGGCTGCTTCGATATATCTTCTGCACCCACTCCCTGCCCGAGTATTTGCTCAGCTCCTGGACGCTGGAATGGGAGGAATGGGCACCACAGAAACCACCTGAGTGAGTGGGGGGACCTTTACACACTCACCATGACAGCCACTCAATTCAATTCAATTCAACTCCAACACACACACACACACACACACACACACACACACACACACACACACACACACACACACACACACACACACACACACACACACACACACACACACACACACACACACACACACACACACACACACACACACACACACACACACCACACACACCACACACACACACACACAAACCCCCGCTGTGGGCATCTAACCCCTTACCCCACCTGAGTCTCCCAGGTTAAACACAAACTGGCTGGCTCAGGCTAAACGAAAAGTCTTCTAATTGGCCACACATTGAAGACATATGGACTGTGTGCCAGGCCATGCTGCTGTGTCCCGCTAGCATGCTGTGTTAAACCGTTACTGTTGTGGAGTCTCGCTCGGGGACCACCAGCCAGGTAAGCACCACCGCGCCCGAGAGAGGCAGACAGAGGGAGGCAGAGAGCGAAGACCGCATCTGGGAGCGGTTATTGAGGATCGTTACGTCCCATATCATGTCCTCCAACAGCCGGCTCTGGCTCAGACGAGCGACCCGCCCCGAGGCTACAAATGTCCCCATCGCTCTCTCACTCCGACTCTGGCCTCTCATCAAGGCGTTTGGGCTATTGCTAGCGGTAAGACAGACTCTCGCACATTTCCTCCTTATTCCCGAAGACTAAGCAGCGCATGTAATTAACCCGTCTCTCTCTCACTCACACACACAGGCGATGCACGGGGCATCACATAAAAAGGACACGCTTAAAGGAAGCGCGACGAGTGAAGCACCATAAAGGAGCGCAACATAGACGCCGACAGGCGCGTCTATCAGGAAGGAGGAAAAGGACTCACTGTTAGCCCCCGCCGGGGCGATAGCGGACGGAGTCCCATATAGTCCCATATAGTTTTGTGTTATTATTTCCCTGCATTACCTCCCGGTGCGGACCCCTGTATTAAACAAATAAATATCCAGGGCGGTTGAGCCCACCGAATAACTGTCTCCTGTGTCTTGGTCTGGGTCAGATGCTACACTATATACAGTATAGTATATATCAATATTAAATGTGCAGAGAATTCTTTGTGATATTCAACTATATTGATATTCAAGTCACATTGATAACAGGGTAAGATCTGTAGTGTTCATGACTCCCCAATGTAGCACATATATATATATTATATATAGAGTATATATATACACTGTAGAGTGTATTATTAATTCTATAGATCAAATTGGACTCTTACAGGTTCAATTGGTTCCAAAGAACAAGCCAATAGTGATAGTTACTTGGTGACTTCGACTGATGAAAGCAACATTCTCATCCAGCGAGTTCCCAGGACACATCCAATGGTAACACGAGTCTGTTCGCTACTGTGGCTTAATAAGGAGATTCCAGTGTGTTGGTGAAGGCTAGAGGCAGCTGGCAGCACGAGGGGGGTGGGGTGGTATTTTAGATTTTTTTTTGTACTTTTATTTTGGTACTGTAAGTATATTTTTGATGCCAATAATTGAGCAGTTGAGAAGAAGAACCATGTCCATAATTTATACTGACCCATCTGTCCTGACTCCTGACCCCTTATCCATAACTTCCTAAAGGGCGAGGTCGCGCTGAAACAACAGACCTTCTTAATACGGCACAGTTAAGAAGCAGGAGTTAGGCCTGGGCCGTGGCTCAGCGGTCCGGGCACCTTGGCTGGTAATCCAGTCTGGCAGTCTGGGGTTCGACTCCCGATCCCGACGGCCTTTACTGCATGTCATCCCCCCATCTCTCTCCCCATTTCCTGTCAGCCTACTGTCTGTCCCTCCATAAAAAATATAAAATAAAGGCGAAAGCCACAAAAAAAGAAACATTTAAGAAGCAGGAGTTAAACTATTAATCTGGTGTCAGTGACTGTGAGGTCAGATGTAGAGTTGCTGGCCGGCTCCATATATGCAGATCTAGGTGATGATCCAGTCTTCTCCGTGACACACGCCATACATGGAGCGTGTCTTGAGTGTACAGGGTTTGATGGGGTCAGATCAACATATGGATCGGACCTCATCTGACATAATTAATTCTGTACTGGCCATATATGGAGCGTGTCTTGAGTGTACAACAGGGTTTCATGAGGTCAGATCAACATATGGAATTAATTCTGCATTGGCCATATATGGAGCTTGTAATGAGGCGTGACCGACGCGAGATGCAGGTTTTCATAGTATTATGTACTTAAGACTGTTATTTGTCTCAACTGCTCAATTGTGTCCTTGTACTCGAGGGAAAGCTTGAATACAGGCCTATTAACGGAGCATATATTTATATAGTGATATTGATTAATTGCTACGTTTACTAAAGTAAAAGATCTCAGTAGTAGTACTTCTTCCACCATTTTCCGTAACTAACCACATTTCTAATTATTTTGTATTATTTCACAGTGCATGCTTCAAAGACACTGGCATGGGCCACCATAAAGACACGACTATTTAAAATTGCAAGATACTTACGAAAGAAGTCTTTCTTCACCAGGTTTTTGGCGCAGAGAACTGAAAGAAGAGAAGAGAAGGGTGGGTGTTACTAAAATTGTGCAGACCCCACTCATACTTGTGTCGAAAGTCGAAAGTGGCTGAAAGGGGGTTGTTTGGTTCAGGACTGATGTGGGACGACTACAGTTCGGGCCCCACCACAAACACAGACTAACATCACATCAGATATGGATTGCACCATCCATCTCTCACCGTAGATAGCATTGCATTCACATTGCATGACATTACATCACATAAACAACAGCGGAGGTATATGTTGGTTGAGAACGAAGGCTTACAGCCTACAGGCCTAAGCGAGCTGCTTGAGTTGATTTCATATGCTCTTTCTTTAGGCAAGTTTAATGCCTCGTGGGCACGACGATGAGACGCACCCCTTACAATTTTATTGTATTGTCTGTGTAAAATCAACAAGGTACAAAACAATTCAAGTTCAACTGCTCATTACAACTTTTCACCTGTTTGAGCTGGCTTCAACTTCAGATACAAAGCGACAGCTATGCTGTAGCTTTGTATCTAACTTTTGTATCTGCCAGAGTGAACAGTCAACACACCATCCTCCACCACTGTCAGTCGGTCTGTCAGTCATTCTGTCTGTGTGGATGGACAGAGGTCTGCTCACAAAGTGAGAGAAACCTCTGACACTCGGACACTGAAGACCCAAATATATTTAGTTGTATGCAGGTGTCAAAACAGGTGCAACATGCTTGAAGATGTGCCATGATGGTTGGTGTGTGACATGTGTGTATGAGCACGCAACAAGTGTAAATCAGACTTTAATCACTCTCACTGAAACATTTAATTGTCTGCCTCGTTTTTTTGTTTCATTTTTCAGCAAAAGAACCCTTTTTCTTAGTCTTAGCGAAAACATCAATAGATGGGTGAATTTGGAATGTGCCTATAGCAATTTATCAAAACACTGGGCTTTGGATTCAGTTTCCCACTGCCAAAGGCCATTTCCTATAAACAGCTATTGACAAAAGGTTAAATTAACCCTGGCTCCCTACTGGTATAGATGTAAACCCTGTAAAAACAGTCTACAAGAAATGCAGAATAGTCTAGTCTAAATGTGCGTCTAAATGAGAGAAATCCCATGCAATTTTGAAAATACAATTCCAGTAGGTCTGGCTTAAAGCAGGATTATTTTAGTTCAGGATCTAATTAAGCCACAAACCGCTGCCCATATAATGACTATCAACATTCTCAATATGGCTGGGGGCCACGCATCCACCGTGGAATAACAGCAGGGGCCAGGGCTGACCTAAGACAACAGCTGCGGTTGGGAAGGCCATCACGGACGGTGCCATGTGAGCCCATTTCACACCTTTCCTGGATGAAATCTGCTTTATGTCTAGCTAGCATGGCCCTGGGGCAAGCTCTGTGTGTCTTCGCTCTGTGTCGTTATGGAGGCTAGCTTGCCTAATGCCCTCACGTGCAGGTTAAGAGTGCTCAGACTTTGCTTTGCTAACACAAATAGACAAAGGCCCACCCATAGGGAGGCGGTCTGACGTTCAAACCGCTGGATCTACAGTCACTGCTGTTCAGCGAACCATTCAGTTGTATGTATGTATCTATGACATGTACATATGTATGTACTTGTAGACACAGACAAACCACTGTGTTTGCAGTAAAACATTCCCATCCTCTCACAGTTTAGGCCTTAGTTGAAACAATGTTGGCGACGAGTGACGTGACACTTTGCATGCCGTAGCGAGAAAGGCACAATTCTGTACGGAAAATGAGAAAAAAAGAATACACACACACACACACACACACACACACACACACACACACACACACACACACACACACACACACACACACACACACACACACACACACACACACACACACACACACACACACACACACACACACACACACACACACACACACACACACACACACACACACACACACACACACACACACACACACACACACACACACACACACACACACACACACAGTGTTTACAGTGAATTTCTCAGACAATGGGAGGGCTTAATGAGAAGAACGCCATGTAAAGAGAAGGGTGTTTGGAATGAAAAAGCAGACGACAAAACTGGATCTAATTCCTCTCTGGGGGGGGGGGGGGGGGGGGGGGGGAGAGCATGCTCGACAGACGCGGAAGAATTTCTTTCCGCAAACATCCCTGGGAATGTGTTACGTTCCAGTGAAACCCACCTCATTACTCAAACATCTGGTATGCATCTCCCTCAGTCGCTCTCTCTTCCTCAATGCACGCGCACGCACGCACGCACACAGTCTTCTACCCCTCACTTTGTACTCACTCCAGTGACTTTAATTAATTAATTAATTAATAAACAGGCAGGGAGAACAGAGTGTGTGTGTGTGTGTACTGTACTAGGCAGTGATGGAGGGTGGAGGGTGTATAAGGAACAGGTGACAGCATTCTTTTTGTGTCTATAGTGCTTGGTACCCTTGGCACTAGACAGTGGACAGTGACCACTGAATTAATAATAATAAACTTTACTCATAAAGCATGGTTCATACATAATTTAGAATGTAGCTCAAGTTGCTTTACAATATTGAGGGCAATTTAAAGATGTACACAAAAGGTTGACAAAGGAGACACAATGTAATATAGCTACGTTGTAAAGCGCTTTGGAAAAAAGGTGCAATTTAAATGCAAACCATTTACCAGACCATTTAACTTACAGGCTCAGCACCATTAATATCATAAGATGACCAGGGCTGTGGCTCTTTCGGAGCGGGAACTCTAGGGGGTGGGAGGGTTAAAATATTTTTTTTGCATGTTCTCTTCTATTTGATCCATATGGGATTTGAAAATGTTAATATATATGAGAAATATTAGGAAGTGAAGAGAACACTGTCCCCAGTACCATATGTCATCCAGTAAACATAACAGCCTAATGACCTGTGACCTACAACTGTGTTCCCTTTAACAATTTCACCCTTACATCCATATTTTGGGCATGTCATTATGGGAAAAATCTTTAAAAAATAAAAAACATTTCTTATTTTCACTATTTTGTAATATAACGAAGTAGGGCTTAAGTGGTTAAAAGCAGGCTTCAGACTTTCCTATTTTTCTGGTCTTTGGTAAGTTAAGTCCATGTGTGTGCGTGCGTGTGATGTGTGTATGTGCATGGCATTGTAGGTGAGATTATGGACAGGGTTTATAAAGGCTGTATTTTGTGGGTGGGACAGTGTACACTAAACTTTGTATAGCATGTTTGTAGATAGTTATTTTGTTGTACCTTAATATGAAGCACAGCGTGTTTACTGTGCGAGAAATAAGCTCAACTTGAATTTGAAGTCTACAGCGTGACCCCAGGATGGATATGGTGTAACGGACAATTTAGACAGCAGAAAACAAGAGCTACAGGATGAGGCTAAGCGTCTGTCTGTCTGACTGAGGTACAAAGATGACATGGCAAACATAACGGACAGTCAGGCTAAGCCTATATAAGATCCCTGCGGACTGACCGAGGAGCCCTGCAGACCCTCCTGTGAGTCCATGCGCAAGCCTCAAGCCAACACTGCAATTAGGCCTATATAGGTTCCATATGAAAATATACAAGGGGCAGAATTACAGCCCCAAAAACAGAAAGCGGAGAGACCAAAACCGCCGGAATGGCCCAGACGGCGCAGAGACAATGGCTGCTTGGAGGCCACTCGTGATTGGGAGACCACAGAGGCACAGGGGGGGGGGGGGGAGTGGAGTGCAAGGGCGTCAATCAGGACGCGATGGAAGCCAACCATCAGAACACAACCCTCATTACACTGTAGTGACAGCACTGTCAGACAACGGTCTGCTGCTTGTCACTGGAGCAAAACACAAACAAGTCATTATGGAAAGTGACAGTGATGCACCGGGAGCTTTATGGCAAATGCTTCAGGTTGCCGATTTCTGATATGGCATGGATTAGAGCAGTGGTTTTCAACCTTTTTCATGTCAAGGCCCACTATCCAATTGGCATTTGAGCCACGGACCACCATTCAATTAGATCAGACCCAAGACTAGAGAATATTTTGTTGTCGGATAGATTTTGTCCACAATTCCATGCTGTATTGATGTTGGTACCATAGGAGAGATAACAGGCACACGACCAAAATAACATTTTTTTTCCCAACTCTCTATCATTTAGCTGTGGACCACATGGAACACCCTCAAGGACCACTGGTGGTCCCCGGACCACTGGTTGAAAACCACTTGGATTAGAGGGAGCTCATTTTGGAAAATATTCTTGAACTGACCTACCATAAGAACTTTGTTGGACCCAACATTGCCAGCTGCCGTCAAATTATTTCCACGCAGAAAAACAATATCATCCACCAGAAATAAGGTACTCGAGATGACCGAGCAGAGCAGATGTCAGCAGCGCCATCGGACGCCAGGAAGGGGACTTGGTGGTCGGAAAAGGATGCGAGCCAGAGTCCCAGCAGGCGTCTCGTTGTGATGGACAGACATACAGACGCAAGCTCTCACACACACACACACACACACACACACACACACACACACACACACAGGCACACACACACACACACACACACACACACACACACACAGAAAGGAACTTGCCAGTCAACACAGTCTCACACACAACCCCCCCCCACCCCCCCCACCCCATGGGGCAGTCTGAGTGGACTGAAGGGGAAGTCTATTTCTAGAAGGAGTGGTGGTTTGGGCCAGGGAGGGGTGTCTGCTGCTAACCTTTGTTTGGCCAGGGTGACATGTCAGTTTCATGGCATGCTGTGCAGAAGTTTGCTCCTGTTCCTCTGAGATAACACGACAATTGGAGTGTTTCTAATGTCACGATTAACTCTGCATGGTGTCCCTTCATTTACTTTTCCCCCGAAAACAGCCACCTAATGCTCACAATGTGTCGTATCGTAGCACTTTGTGAGCATGTACTGTATATTGGCTATTTCCACAGTTAGTCATGTCATAGTTGTCCCCAACAAACATCTGATTGATTGTCTTCACCCGGCAACAAAAAGCATATGAACTGAGCAACGACTTTATTTCACAGCTTGTAGACATTACGGATGTTCTTTCACTCTTTCACATCATAATCTCCAATCATCATCAATTTTATTTTGCCTAGAGAAACAATCTTTATTTACCACGTTTTCAATGGTAAGATTTAACCCATTCCGTAGTATCCTCGAGATATCTCGTGGAAAGTTATTAATTCCATCTGAGCCATCCACGAGATACACAAGATTTGATTAAACGTTATCTAAAAATATTGTTTCACCTTTTGTTTTGCCTCCGTTAGCTTCCACCGCAGGCATATCCATAGGTCTCTCATTTTAGAAACAGCCTACATGATAATCCGCGGTACACGTGCACAAACGCACAGGGTTAATAGTGGTATTTATGCTCAGAATGGCATAAAATGCCATGTTTATAGCCTATTAAAACATTAATCCGAGCCGCGCTAATCATGATGCTGCTCTGGGGGCGATGGTCCATCGCCGGTTCACTAGGCCTACACTACAGATCACTGCTCTGGGGGCCATGATGGTCCATCGCCGGTTCACTAGGCCTACACTACAGATCACTGCTCTGGGGGCGATGGTCCATCGCCGGTTCCCTAGGCCTACACTACAGATCACTGCTCTGGGGGCGATGGTCCATCGCCGGTTCCCTAGGCCTACACTACAGATCACTTCCGGCTCGGGTGGAAGTGACCCACCCTTCTTCTCTGCTTATTTTGCACTAGCGCCACGATCTCGCCTAGAGGGCTGGGCAGTAATGTGTTAATAAAAAAAATTATCAAGATTATTAACCACTTTTAACCTGGCGTCACAATCCTGAGTGACACGTTGTGAGCTTGTACATCTGCTTATAGATTTTCACCTCACAACAGTGTCATGACTTAAAATAAACATGACGTCACGTAACACATTGTAATCACTACAATAGGAGATTAAAACTGGTTCCAATTAAGTTTCACAAGTTCTGAGATCCATCTTTTGAACTGCCGCAAGTGGCAACAGAGGGTTCAAGTTGAAGGTGCTATGGGTTTTTTGTTCCAAGCGTTAAAGGACACAGAAACCAAAAGGCAGCTTTTCCCATTTCAGTTCTCCAACAAGTGGAACATGAGTATTACTCTACAAGCGAGTACCCAAACATAAGGAGAACCATCTTCAATCTGATGTAATCAGACAGATGTGGTTGCGCGCCTTGATGTTGTTGGACTGCAAGAGCTTGACGATAATGTCAGAACTCTCAAAATGGGGACTGGCTTTGTGGAAGCAAATAAAGCAATGGTTTGTGTTGCCATGTTGCCCTCTGTGGTGCCGCTGACTCAGTTCAGTCTTGGTTAAGCTTCCCAGCTGTTTGCTTCCAGCATTCCGACAGATCTCTCCAGGCTTGGGCACTCAAATAAATCTGAAATGTCAAACAAATCTCTAGCCGTCTGATGTCTCCTTGATGAAGCCGGTAGTAGAGAGAAGATGGTTCTGATGTCTCCTTGATGAAGCCGGTAGTAGAGAGAAGATGGTTCTGATGTCTCCTTGATGAAGCCGGTAGTAGAGAGAAGATGGTTCTAGTGTTCTAGTGTCTGAATGTCTCCTTGATGAAGCCGGTAGTAGAGAGAAGATGGTTCTGATGTCTCCTTGATGAAGCCGGTAGTCGAGAGAAGATGGTTCTAGTGTTCTAGTGTCTGAATGTCTCCTTGATGAAGCCGGTAGTAGAGAGAAGATGGTTCTGATGTCTCCTTGATGAAGCCGGTAGTCGAGAGAAGATGGTTCTAGTGTTCTAGTGTCTGATGTCTCCTTGATGAAGCCGGTAGTAGAGAGGAGATGGTTCTGAATGTAGGGCGGGGAAATGTGTGTCCAAACACAACAATGATTGACAATATTTCAGTCAGGGCACTTCACTTTCTTTTCTTTCTTGGAATAACACGATGGGAACTATGCACAAAAACACATTTTACCCAGTCTTTTACTTATAAAACCGTGATGTGACAATAAAGTTGATTCACAGCAATTATATAAGTTTATTAGATATCCACATTATCCACATTAAGTACTGTACTATAGTAGATAATACAATATTTCCGGCGGGCAAAATCCGTCTTTTAAAGTGAACGCGTATGCTGGCACTGGGAACTGGGGTTTATGCTAACAGCTAGCGGTAGAGATAGAGTTAAACTTCCTTCCTGATGCAATGGCTTTGTATAATGACACCAAGTTAAGTGACCGTCCCGTTTTTTTGTCAGTGCACAGAGTTCCTCCGAATTTACGGGGGATGCGGGGGACTGCGGCCCTGATGACAAGAGCCTTCCCCAAGAAAACGGAAACGGGTGAGCTCGCACCTACAGGGCGGCATCGTAAATCTGCTTTTTATTAGCCGCCATGGTTGTGCTTTCTCAGGCTTGCACGTTGACAAATGTATGCGCACACTGTCCTGGTACATAAACATGGAAAGGTACATACGGAACCGCACACACAATATTAAATCCTGGGAAAGAGCAGAAACGTAAAACCCCCTCATTTCAGATGGTTAGAATCACGTCATTTCTTTTCCACATCTCGTTAGAACTAAAATGCCGTATTCAGGGAGTGGCAATTCCTAGCCCAGGCGAATGATGCAGCGGTTTGCAAAAGCGAATAAGGGGTGAGGGGTTTCGATAGGCGTAGGAAAAGACAGAAAGGCCGGCAGCAGAACAGAGGAGTTGAACTCCTTGAAGGAGTTGAAATGGAATCCAGCTCATCATTATTCCTGTACAGAGGGAAAGTATCACCCTGTGCCCACAACAAACATGTCGTTTAAACCACCATGGCACAAACTAATTTTCCAAACATTTTTCACCAGGCCACCCACTCCCCCTCCCTTTCCAACACACACACACACACACACACACACACACACACACACACACACACACACACACACACACACACACACACACACACACACACACACACACACACACACACACACGATCTTAAATCCTTTTGTCGTCATAGCAACGGTGGTATCGAGGCAAGGCGAGAAAGAGAGGGAGAGAAGGGACCCTCTGTGTCGTCTGTGTTTCTCATTCCAGTCGCAAAGCAAAGAGCTGCAGCGCTCACTGATGGTGTGTGTGTGTGGGGGGGGGGGGGGGGGGGGGGGGGGGGATATCTCAGCGGGCTCCGCTGAGATATTCCCGCCAGGCAAGGACTGCAGAGTATTGACATTTAAGACAGCAAATACTAAAACAGGGCATTGCCTGCTGCCTGTCAATCAAATGCACCCTCTGGAGATAGAAGCCTCAGGTGGCTTTCTAATGCAGGCATAAAGCTGAGCTCACAGTGGAATGTGACAGGTCAGGGACAGACAAGAGTTTTTTCCAGTACCAGGCCGTGCCGACAGTGCCTGTAAACCATCAGTTGAATTAAGTATGGGTGACGGTGACACCGTGAGTAATGACAAGTGGAACTGCTGTACATCACGGCTAGAGCGCGCGCGGCTGATAACAGAGTATCTCCGCTCCATCATCAGCCTGTCCGTACAGGAAAAAGAAAACCCCTTCCCATGTCCCTCCCGCTGATAAATGACCAAAACCTTTTAAAGCAGAAGACTCTGATGACTTTTGTACCGAGTGCCGTTATCATGAATATGCCATGGAAGAAAAAGGAAATTGAAAGTGCGCACAATTTTGCGATTGTAAGCCACTTGAGAGCATAGATCTTTTAACATCTCCTTTAGAATGTTTTAGGATCACTTAATAAGTTCAAGTCCAGCTACAGTCTCAACTCACTCAACAGTCCTCAACTCTTAACATTGAACAGGGCAGATATGACAAATAACTTAAACATACGAAGAAAATGTCTTCGTATGTTTAAGTTATTTGTCATATCTGTCATTTAATGACAGTGAACAATACCAATAATCTAAATAAATAATGTAGTATGCCAAAATAGGCCACATTTATTTTATACTATACTTGTATGAAATAGGTCATCGACAAGCTCACATGTAAGTGTACGTTTTTAAATCTGCTAGTTCCACAATTTTGTATTTTTTTATAAACGTTTATGTGTATGTACTTTCAACCTTTCCCTCTCTCAGGCTGTGGTCCCTACGGGGTCTGAGGCATTAGTCCGACAACACCGCTCCCAACTAACCTGTGGCTTACTGTGAGGTTAGGTTTAGGGTGTGGGGTAGGACTAATGCCTGTTCATTAAAATCCTGTACCTTATGTACAGATCGTTATATGTGCTATATGTTTACTGCCTCATTCCATGTCCGTTTACCCCTTTCTTTCTTTCTTTCTTTCTCTATTCTTACCTCCTTTCTTGAAATGGTAAACGATGGTGATTGTACGACAAATTCCACCCACTTATTTGTACGACAAATTCCACCCACTTTTTTCTGGACACGGAGGTGTGACAATAAAGTTGAGAACGTACAAAATAGCAAGAACGGGGAAATGTCAGTCAGTGTGGTTTGTATCAATATCGTTTCAATACACTATGATAATCATCAATAATTAACTGAAATGCACAGTCCTTTTAATAAAAATCAACTAATCTAAGTGATTTGTGTGTGGCAGGGAGAGGGACCTTGGGTTGATAGTTAAGGCTCCACCTGTGGTGGAGGGCTGAGGTTCTCACAGTGCACAAAGAAGCCCAGTGTGCTCAGCTGGGGGAATCAATGAGCCCTCCCGATCAGACTCAAGCCAAACACCTGGGGAGCCAGAGGTCATGTGACACTCTCAAAAGACATCACCATGGCAACAATCGACGGTCAAAACAAAATGGAGTGGGGGGGTGGGGGCGGCCGGATCCCGCGTCTTTTCTTGTGAACTGATGTGGAAGGAGAGAGAGGGGAAAACACTGTCAACAGGCACACAGTCAAATACTTGGAGTAAATTTCATTTGGAAGAGTGAAGTAAATTAACACTTTTTCCACTGTGTGTCTCTCTCTCTTTTATGCATACAGATTTTACTGTGCACACTCTCTCTCTCACGCATAGTCAACGATACCGCAAAGGAACATGGGGAAGGCCAGAGTGCCGTAGGGAGAGAATGGGGGTTCACACTGCTGTGGTTAACCATCCCTCTGGAGTCCAGAACGTGAAGGAGGAAGCGGGGGTGTGGGAATATAGACTGCCATTCCCAGCCCTGTCAAAAGTCTGGATTCAATGCCTACACCTTCAAATCCTTAATGGTAATTTAACTCTTGTCTTAAGAGTACATACAGTAAATTACACTAAATGCTAAACTTAAACTAACTGGAGTTAAGAGGTCAATTTGGCTCCAATTGGGGGGGGGGGGGGGGGGGGAGAGAGAGAGAGAGAGAGAGAGAGAGAGAGAGCGAGCGCTGGGGGACGTGCTTGCCTTGGTGACTAGTGTGAAACGAAACCATCCTCTCAGGTTTGTGAGCTCTGGTTGACCCCCTCTCCTATACCTCCCTTCCTGTCCACCTGGTTCATCAAGACCAGTGCCCTGGCCCAATCCCACCAGACGATCTGACACATCTTCAGGGAACTTGGCCCCCCACACCATCTCCCACACCCACCCTTTCCCATGCCTGCCTGCCTGCCTGTCTGACTGGCCCTATTTTGACTCCGGGCGCAGGGCCGAGCGATCTCATTCGCAGCATTGTTCTTCTGTAAACAAAGGCTTCCTCTTCCCCTTTCCACTTTCTGTGGGACATTAAAATCCCTAAAAGGGAGGGAGACAACTAACAGGAGGGGGTAGACATGAGCTTGTGCTGGTGGACTTATTTGTTATCTATGTTCTCCTATAATCCTGGAGCCATCTTCCTTGACATGATCAATCTCTTCTGACCAAGAGCAGACTCCGAGTCCTACCATAGCAATCTGCCAGGAGTCTCGGGAAACGGTTAAAAACAAACTAATGAATATTGACATTGGGGTGGGGGGTGCCATTTAGAATAACATTGTTATACACCAGCTTCACAGTCAGTGATCACAAAAGCTCATAGAGTGTGAGTTAGGGGTTGACGCAGGACATATTTGCCGTTGGACCAGACTACCCTGTCCATGAGCACACGCAGCTCTGCCCCGCTGCTATCAAAACTGGCTTACTTTTTAAAGACCTGGCTACACCACAACTGTAGCCCCGGCCTGTGTAGTTAGACCCAGCAGTGTACTGTGGAGGCACAGGGTAGAATTTCAGCAACTCTGTCCAAGTCTTGGACAGAGTAAAGGCAGACTGTGGAAATGTGGTTAAGGCAAAGTGATTGGTAGGCACAGGGAAAATGTCCAGCGTTGACATGTATATATTTTTAATTCATTTTGTAAAGATCTTACAAATCCACACACGTATGTATGTAAATATGTTAATCTGATAAGGCCTCTAGCTGGGAACATAATAGATATTTGGAGATACCGGTGGCCGAGTAATAGGGGAAGGAGGGAAACGGACCTGTAATTTCCAAGATTATGAGAATTGGATATGGAAAAAAGGAAAACCTTTTCCACAGAGCAAAACATGGCCATGTCGATTCGACACTCCTGTTACGCACTTGACAAAAACAAAACAATAAAACAGAAAGTAATTGGGAAGGGAGGGGCATCTGTCACACATCGCTGTAGTGTGCAGTGTGCACAGACCTGAAAAGCAAAGTGCAGCACCTCTGGGGATAAAGGAAGAGATAAGTCACAGAACATACCTTTGCCCACCCGTCCGACCCCTGTAGCCTCAACCCGAAAATGGGATTATGGTCCGAGTGACGTGTCCGTCGTGACTAAGAGAAGCCATACATCACCGTACATCACACTCAACACCTGTCTGCTATGGTGATGATAGAGCTCTGGAAACACTGGCTCTAAGAAGGGTCTTGAGGCGCAAAGAACCTGTCGGGCAGGGTGCCATTTTACACATGAATAAAGTTGTTGGTGCCTAGTAGAGTGAGGTGGCGCCAGCCGGGGCCCGGTAACGATGTGACCTTCAAAGCAAAGACGCATATTAACTGTAGCTCTCCGAGTCTCCTCAATAAACAAGAGAAAACATTGAGCCGAGTGAGTGAGATGCAGCGGCTGAGCCTACCACTGCAAAAAGATGTCCAGGTGCGATGGGAACACACATGCATTAAAGGAAATAGGCTGACGTCATTCTTACTGTGAGAACATTTCATCCGTCTTACGTCACCTTTTTCCCTCCCGTAATACAGCCCATATACTGTAATATAATTACATAATAGGGAGTCAACCCCGACTATTCTCGGCATCTAATAGAGGGAACCTGTCCATAATTTTTAGCGGCATTTCCGCCACCCCCTGCAACCGCACATCGCTCGCTCTTTCCACTCTGCGCAATACAATGTGCCTAATATAACGAGTAAAGTCTTCCACAGCACCATGACCGCTGCTGCTGCCACCGCTTAGCTGAGAAGTCAAAACAGTGAGCCGGGCCGAGTGCAGGGCTTCTGCGGGCTCGCACCGCTGTTGGCCGGGACCTGGGCTGTTTGGAGAGAGCCACACGGCTTTCCCTCTAAGCTCCTTGGCTTCTCTGCTCTCACTGATGTAATGGAGGAGCACAGAGGAGAGTGGAGGCCTGGGCTGAGCTGCAGTGAGGGGTTGGGGCACTAACCTGTTTAACAGAACTCCAGGGCTGCCGTTGCCTCGTTGTGCGCACACGCACGTACGTGCACGCCACGCACGCACACCCATTTGCTCCCCCCAGACCCGTCTTTTTCCTTTTTCTCCACACCTTTCCCAATGTTACATCATTACCAACATTTTGCACCCCACTTCCCTCCTCCTAATATTCATTCACAGCCAAGTATGTTGATATGTTGAGCTGACTGGTGCTTGGTACTCAAATTTGGTTATTTTCTGCAGTATTTTATCCACCATTTTCTTTTGCAAATGTAATCATTATAATATAATTACAGAACTACTAATAATACACTCCTTTTTTGTCACTGTATGTGTTTGCATATCATTTGTCATCTGCATTTACCCATCCTGCTTACCAAAAGCGGCCCACTGCTGGGCACTCACGTTCAACGCGCCGCTCCAAGCTAGCAAGCCAGGCCTTTTACCCCATTTAAAATGTTAGAATAATTGAGATCTTTTCTACCCCAAGACTAATCATTTGCTTTGCCAGATAGGACGCATATTAAAAACAGTGAGCACTATACAGTGTTCTGGGAGCAGTTGAGTGTCTTGCTCAGGGACACTTCGACCGCAGCCGAGACACAAACCACAGACCTTCAGTTTCCCAGGTGCCCTCTCTACCCACTCAGCTACGGCCCCATTGATTGGCGCAGCGTACATCTCAATCCATTCCATGCCCATTCATCTACATGCGACACACGTTATAGACTCATGTCTTGTCTGCAACCATGCATTCATTAGTCATGTGGTCAAATTTTGCCACCCTCTAGTAACTCCTCTGTGTTAAACACTGCTGTGTGAACAAGATATGGTACTTTGATGATAGGCGCACGCATACACACGCACACAGGCTCTGCATTCTTGGGGGTTGGTTGTCATCATCAGTAATAGCTGCTATGAGCTAGTCCTGATGCGTCATCATTGAGATGCCACTGGGGTTCCGTGCTTCAAATTGTGAGCAAATGGCATAGTGTGCAGGTGTGTGCCATTAACAGCTTTTATGAGGTGTTGGAAGTCATGTTTAAAGTGTGCGACACGTGTCTATGAGCCATGTGTCATGTCTGTTCCAAATATAGCCAAGCTGCTTCAATAAAATCATCAAGACCCCGGAGGTGGCTTTAATTTGGACTTTAATGTGTGGCATTTTTATGTTTTATATGAGATGGAGAGAAACAGGAAACCACGGGCAGAGAGAGAGGAGAGACATTCGAGACATTCGGGACTTGAACCCAGGTCCTCACGCTCACAAGGATCACATGGCCTGTGGCTGAGCCACCAAGCACCCCTTGTTTTGACCTTTGCTGCAATGCTTAATCCAAGTGCTGCCAAACCGCTGAGACACAAATACTTTGGCCGAACATAGACCAAGTCATGTGTTTTATGCCTTAAGACGAGCTCCTGCGTTTCTGTGGAAATCCCACTGCTGAGTCAGATAGTGGAAATCATCACCGTTTGCCATAATCCCAGTACAGTAAACAAGCACATCAAAGTGTTTCTCCCATAATTAAAGGGTAAGCCTTTACTTGGAGAGTAAACATTAAGCTCACATCCCTGAACATTTTTAACATGGCTGTCTGGGAGTTTCTGTGGCCTCCGCCGGTGAGCCCAAACACATGAATCATCAAGCCAACTGCAGTCAGTCATTATTTGGCCCATACTCGCAGTGCTGTATGTGGAGGGGAGTTTTGTAAGAACGTTCCTGACCAGCAAAACCAAACGCTTATCAAGCAGAGAGTTGCTCACCAAAATGGCCAAACTCGAGACGAGGGTGAAAAGACAATTGAGTGGCTACTATGGGTATCTGGGATCTTTCTGGGTCAAGAACCAGAACATTGGGGGAAGGAGGAGAAAAAAAGAGCCTGTGTTGAAAGGTGTCTGTTTGCCTCTTGGCTCGCATGCAGCCGGAGTGCCCCCTTCTTACAGGAATCCTTGTGCATATTTGTTCAAGTTTGACGGAGATGCCATTTGAAATGTGATCCAGTGTGAATATAAACATCTCCCCTCTGATCCCGTCTCCTAGAGGACCAAAGGGGCTGGCCGACAGGCCGAGGCACGGACAGACGTCTGCAGTCAGCTGCTGGCATCTTGGGGATTTCACACCAATCAACCCCACCCCACCCTTCCCCTCCCCATATGCTGGAGGTTAGCGCAGGAGAGTTAATTGTATCAAAACCATGTCCAGCCAGGTTTATAGCCGAGCTAGCACATCCAAGAATTCAGCTCAGGTTTCCACTTATCTTCATCGGGCTGGGATGGATGGACTCTCGGGGCTGTTCCCTCTGCACCTCCCATTTCTAGGAAAGCCAAACAGCTCTTGTGTGTGTGTGTGGATGTCTAGTAGCGTGTGTGTGGATGTCTAGCAGAGCTAATAAGACTTTTGTACAAACATGCTGAGCCGACTCACCTGGAGCACCACCGCCGGCTCACTGAAAGAAAACAATCACAGACGGCACTAAAAGAAGAAGAAGAAAAAAAGGGCGGGGGGGAAATATGCTGCGGCTGAGATCACATATCAAAAACTGGAATGTGACAAGAAGAGGGGGGGGCTGGCCTCGCACCGCTTGACTACCCCTAAACCACCACCCCCACCCCCCAAAACCGCAGCACCTGTAGGTCTCGGCTCAGAGGAACAATGTCCAGTGTAATGACAGAAGAATAGGGGTTCTGTTGTGTAGCTGATGGAGGGAGTGTGGGGAGTGTGTGTGTGTGTGTGTGTGTGTGTGTGTGTGTGTAGGGCACTGATGTCAGACTAAACAACACAGAGGTCAGAGGAGGGCCGAGGCAGAACAAGGGTTGATCTCCCCAACTACCTGAGACTGAAGTGAGCTTCTCTGAACTCATCTAGATACTTACTGCTAAAACTCAAAGTCCTTTTATTTGGTCTGGGAAATACAGTTTGTGCTCATTCAATATGAAGAAATGTAGAAAACACTGTTATTTTTATTCCATCCTTCCACCGTGAATAATTCAGCAAAACTCAACTCCCCTCCTGTCTCTCTAACATAACTTTCCCTTAAACCCTGAACTAAATAATTAAATAAAACTAGAGCGGTGCCTGTTCGGGGCACCGGCCTACTCAGGAATTATGCAAGACTAGACCTTACCCTTTCTGAATATATGAACACCAAATGATGTACAGTGTGGGTAATGCGATGTAATAGATCACATTACTGATTGGGAGGGAATTGTCCTGTCGCACGTAGGCTACGCTATCGCAAACATAGTGGATTTATCCTCCAAAAAGCATGTTTTTGCAATAAACTTTTTAAAATTCCGCATTTGCGGCGCCCCCTACAGATGAAAATGGAATTGCTTTGGGCTCTCCATTGATTAAACTACCCTCGACATGTGAATGAAATTTGGGGTGGTTTGGACATTCCGTTGGTGATTTGTCATTTTGTGTAAAACAGGCCCCTCCCACAAACTTTGTACACCGATTACAGCCGAACGATACGGACTATGTAAATTCTGCCTGTGGTGTTCGGATAGGTCCAGAGATCATGTGTACCATTTTTTTGTGAGATTTGCAGAAAAGCTGTAGGTGGAAGAGCAAAAAGTGTGTTTTGAAGAATAGTCAACATGGCGGAAAATCTATCCTGACGCAAATGGGCGTGGCCTATATGGGGAGATGCGTCATGACCCAAGGAATCCAGGGATAGTGAAATTTAGATTTTACCTACGGTTCAAGACTTATACGACGAAATGTAAAGTGGGCTGTTATAGCGCCTCCATGAGGCCGACTGATGTAAGTATTTATTACATTAATTTTAATAATTATTATTATTAAATAAGTGTTGTAACCCTCCAAGTGTTGTAACTGTAGCTCCGACGGTTTCTGAGAGAAAAATACTTTCCATTTTCCCATGTAAGTGGATGGGTAATTTTAATGCACTGATAAATTAGTTATTAATCAATAATGTGTTAAAGTGAAAAAGGGCTTCGTTAAGACTTCCGTAATATTATGGTCAATGCCTGTGTGAAAAGTCGGAGTGATTGGTGCAGGCAGTGAGGAGCTACAAGTGTTTCAGACATTCAGACAGACATTGAGTGAATTATAGTATGATGATGATGATGATGATGATGATGGGAATGATGCAAACAGATAATGCAAGTTTCCCTAGTTTTCCCATAGTGCAGGCCTTAAGTGGTTAAGGACTGACTTTGAAAGAATGTAACAGAGAAATAGCTTGTTAAAAATAATTTTGGGGCATTTATATTGCAATATCACTTTAAAAGTCCCATTTCCCCCAATGATGTCCCAAAGAACACACAGCCAACAGAAACTGTATAACATTTGGCAAATGCCCACTTTTCCCCCAAAACAAACAAACCAGAGTGGGGATGTAAACTCAAACACAGCTACAGACTCAACATAGTATACTCATGCACAGCCTGGGTGGGTACCCTAGAGTGAAGTGTCCAACTTCAAAATGAGCACTGGGGAAATGCGTGTGAAATAACAGGGGAAAGAGACAAAAAGGCGACAGGGAAAAGGAGGAATTTTCAGGCGAAAGCAATACGTACACAAGTCATATTGGCTTTCGCTGGAGCGCCCCTCCCTCGCCTCCCATTAACCGCCACAGCCAGGTTAACACATCAAGACTTTGAAGAAGCCTTTTCCCCAGCCACCCAGGAGGATTAGCACTCCTAGTCAAGAGTTAGAGCAGTCTTTTCTCTCTCTCTCTCTCCTCTCACTGTCTGTAGCCATTGCAACAGAGGCACACGACCAGCACAAGCTCGCACTAAGGGAAGGCAAGGGAGGTTTGGTTTAAAATACAGTCATGTAACAGGCAGACACTCAATCCAGATGTAAACTGGTACGAGTCACTGTGACTGATCACACCAAACTAATTAGAACTGTCTAGAAATCTGGAGTCAATTTTGCGTCAGACGAGATTGACCGCATTCACAAAAATGAAAATAGTGGAAATATACAAGGAGATGAGCTAGAAGTGGATACAGGGACTATCTGTGCAGGGAGTGGAGGGGGCGGGGGCAGTCATAGATCTTGAATATTAAGATGTGCGTCTGTGTGATTGAATCACTTAAGCCCAGTATGTGAAAGCCTATTTTTTAACATTCACCTACTGTATAATGACATGCCCAATATAGGACGCCATGTTGAAATTGTAATAAGTAAGGAAGGAAGTAATAAGCCCTCGGATGGGTCCAGTCTTGCATGGACAACTGAGGTACAGGACCACACAGCGAGTTCCAGAGCAACTCTGCTCATGTCCAGCATCTGCTTACCACTGGATGCCCTCTCTAGCACACAGATAAAACACAATGGTAATGAGGGCTTTCCCAGTCGCTCAAGGAACTACCAAACACAGACACACATGCCATGAATCATCCATGAAAGGGATTTGTATCCTTTGTCAGGGGCCGTCCTGTCTGCTCGTCTTTCTCTATACCCCATTTAAAAAGTCTGAATGCAATGAAGATAACCGTAAAAAACATGGATGTGTCCAGGTGGCTCACAGGTAAAGTACTCACTACTCACCCACCACCAGCGTGGAGACCAATGCCGATTCCTCCACAGTGCCTCCGACTCAGTGGGGCGCGCAAACAAGCACAATTGTCTATCTTCACAGGTGGGAAGCTAGTGTGGGATTATGTTCTTTGTTGCGGCGCTAGTGACTCTTTAAAGGGGACTAAATGGAGGAGGAATATTTAGACACAGAGGCTTTCAAAGTCTGTTAGCAACACACCGTTAGTGTTATTGACTGTGCATGTAAAAAAGCAGTTAATCATGCTCCCAGCTCCAACTTGGCAGGAAGAAGCTGATCTCACCACCTGAAAATGACACTCTTGTTATAATACAGTAAATGGGTCTCACCTGCACAAGACACTGCACAAAGGGTTGTTTCTATATCTTCTTCCATTTAAATGTCTAATTTTATTGGCATTTTATATTGCTATTTTATTGCTTTTTAAAAGTATTTTTTTAATGCACCATATTTGACATTGCTTGTTTATAGTAGAATATTTGACATATCTAACCTGTTTTACTTGTTTCTATCTTCCTCTAATATTTACCCCTTCTTGAAACTGCAAATTGATGGGCACTTGTCCAACAAATAACTCTTTTACACCTGTAAACTTGTTATGTGAAAATGAAGTTGAATCTGAATTGTTAAAGAGCCCATGAGTCTGAGCAACATGTGAGACCTCAGGTCCCGCTGAGTAACATGACTGCAGTCCTTCCCTTTGTTATTCCAGGGGAACCTCTAAAGGAGGAGAAACAAGGGCATGGGGAGGTTCTGGACCGGGCTGTTCTGCTCCCCACCTGTCAGGGGTGACATTTAGACAAGTGTTCGGATCGGAGAAGTGCTTCCTCTCCCCGTCGGCTACATCTGGTCTCTTGCGAGCTGTTGCTGGCAGCGGTTTGAGGGCAGAGCGACCGCAGAAGCCTTTGTCCTCCTCGCTGAAGAGAGCAGCTGAACCAACAGCAGAGCGGGCCCAGAGTCAGTCAATTCATTGACGGAACAATTTCAAAATTATCAGAGAGGCCTTCGGCGGGGAAGGAAGGAAAACATTTACAAATGACGTGCAATAATGCTCGTTATGTTGCCCCTTCTCTCAACCCTCCCTTCAATCCCACCACACCCCCACTTTTGTCTTTGCTATCAGTTTGTTTTCACCATCTCATCTTGCTATGCAGCAGAATGTGGAAATGTTACGTCGTTTGCACACCAAGCAGCAGAGTCAACGTTCCCCACATGTAGCTAATCATTGTGTATTTACAATGTATCCTGTCTGAACACCCAGATGAGCCCAAATCACTTCCATACAGGCACTCAGTAAAGGAAAAAAAGGCTCTGACTGAGGCCACATGAATGCACCATGCGCAGGCTTAGACCACATTAAAACCTCTCTTGATCATCAGGTCTCTGGGCCTCCATAGCCTCCGTCTCTGCCCAGCTGTGGGGGTTTCTTCCATGATCCAACTCTGAAAGACACTCATCAGTAGACTAAAGACAGGCCAAGCAAGGCTGTGTGTGTGTGTGTGTGTGTGTGTGTGTGTGTGTGTGTGTGTGTGTGTGTGTGTGTGTGTGTGTGTGTGTGTGTGTGTGTAGCGTCAGCGGGGAACATGCTAAACAGAAAAGACCCAAGCATTTCAATCAAGGCTATACAGTGGGCTGATGTTTAACCTCCACAGCTTGTTGTCGCGTCTTTAGAAATGAGTCTGTTTGGCCATGAAAACAGCATCTGTGTCCATTCAGCAGTCCATCATCTTCCAAGTAGCAGAGAATAGGGGCGGCCACACTAGCAGCAACCACTTCAACAAAAATGACAGCATTGACTCTTCGGCAAGAGAAACCTGCTGCAGCGTAAATGACATTTACAAATAATGGCGGCTGATCTTTCTTGCAGGGGAACAAAAGACCTGTAACTATTCATAGAGATAAAGAGAGAAGGAAAAATAGGAGAGAATGGCAAAGACAAAGACAGAGAAATTGAAACAAAAAGGCAGCTTTAGCACAGGTGGGGGTGAAATATTCTTTGGACTGATGCGGAAAGAACAGGAGTGACTCAGAGAGAGAGAGTGAGATGGGAATGCTAACGGGGAAATCGAGGGAATCCCACCGAGATCTCTTCTCGAGTTTGAATCAGGCCAAAGAATTCAGACGAGCAAACCATATGCTAAACAAATAAAAAAATACTGTTGATGCTTAGGATGCTTAGGGGGGGTTAACTTCAACAGAAGACTATAGGACGCATGCGTGCTGCATATATTATTTTCTTAAAGAATCTAGTCGGATTTCAATTCTCTGTGTTGAAATGGAGGGACAAGTTATGCTTTCCACAGTCTTTATTCTGATCATCTGGAAGGCACTCTGTTTAGCATTGGCTGTGTCTCAATGAATTTACGACCAATTGGAAAGGCCACAGCATCATGCCATGAGCCATGTCTTCATCATAACAGAATTTAAGCTGATCATATAATATATAAAGCAATGAGCCATGTCTTAATTGTGTAATTTATGACTGACTGCATTAAGTGTTAAGCCATTAGCTTTGTTTGCGTGTCACATAATTTAGGAGTGATCAGCTGTAGACTTTAATGGAAACCTGTCCAGTGTAGTCAAGGGGCAATTCTCACCCAGAGTGTTAGTTTTAGAGGCTCGCTTGCCATATTTTTCCAGTTTAAATGCTGGCAAAAATCTGCAACATCTGGTTCAAATTGATATGGGGGGGGGTTGTCAGCAAAGGAGAGGCTCCTCAAGTGCAAACATACTGGTTGAATGTAACTGCTCATCATCCAGGACTTTGCAGGAAAACAAACTCATCAACAGCAATGTGTCAAAATCATCCAGTCGACACATAACAACAAGCTGCTACAATGTAGCAACGACACTCTCTGGGCCCATTACTCTCCACATCACAATCTAATGGACCTAGTATACACATACAGCTGCTGGTGCTAAACAAAGAAATGCCTAATGACAGTGTACAGTGAATATACGATTATACGAGCCCGCTTTCAGCAAAAACTGAGCCCTTGGGCTCAGAGCTCTGCGTTCCACTCTACTATGGGCCAAAAACAAGCTAGCATATGGATGACATGACATGGCACAACACATTACATAATTCCCAACACCCATGGTACGTAAAAATGTATTCAGTTCAGCTGACTGAATAACAGACAGATGTGTAGAAGACAGAAAGGCAGGAAGTATGAATGAATGAATGAATAGTTTATTCCGGTGCTTTACATTTACATGTTAAGTTTCATCATTTGCATTTAAAGGCAGGAAGTCAAACACGAGACAGTGAGTGTAGTTGAGCTGGGCAAATACAGTATTTCAGTGGAAACTCATTTCCATAGGCTTTCTTCCCAGCAGGAATGATGTTAGGTCTGGGGGCCTGCATTGTGTCACTCTCCCTGAAAACCATAAAGAGATCCCGCGCTAGCCATTTTTCACAGTGGACTCGCATTCTTAGCATTCTTCCAGGAGACTACTGCAGTCCATCTTGACCCGAAATTACAGACCAATTCAAAGACTAATGGAATGGACTCATCTAGACTTCCAAAGTGAAAACTCAAGTTACAAAAAAGTAATTGCATGAGAAAAGTAAAAGCATGAGCATCGGCCATTTAGATAACAGTGATACGGCCTGGAGGGCTGGCGTATAGGCATCTGGACAACTAATAAAAGCCCATATTATCTGACATTAGATTACGAAAGATACGCAGAGAGCGGACAAAACGCAGGGGGAGAGAAATTTCACACGTTTTTCTGTACATTTTTGATCTCCATTCGGCTGCTTACTGTTCCCAATCCGACGTACGTACGTTACTGTTAAGGTGGGTGCAGTACCCCCTGGCGACGTACCGTACCGTAAGACGTAAGTAATGTATGAAAGTATGCATGCAGACGTAAAAAGCGTACATACTGTACGCTCCTCACCCCAAACGCAGAAGAAAGTACTATGTCTCCTGCTTAATAAGATGGTAATCCAGCCTGACAGAAACCATCTATTGAATCTATATAGAGACAACGTCATTTGTAAACTAAGACAACAAAACAGATCATCAATGCGCATTCTCACAGGTTTAAGCAACCAGAAAGACTTGAGGGACTTGAGGATAAATTATACTCCAATGATCAGGCACGATTAGCTGGTTGCAAATTGCAAAGCTATGTAGCCCTTTTGTTACACAACTTGGAAACCTCTGTGACTGGCCTGTCTGTCCACAATCTCTTCATGCCTATATGGCAGACTATTTAATTTATTTAAGAATATAAATCAATGTCTCAAAACAAACTTGCTTTTCATGTTGTGAGCACAAACATGATTTACACACCAACTGTGGAAAACAGCTTAGATTACTGGTTCTCAAAGTAGGGTCTGGGAACCCCCACGGGGTCTTTCTTGGGGGGTTCCAGGCCAGGGCGTCCCGAGCAAATATATTTATACTAAAATTGTATACAAAAATAGCTGATCTCCAAGCTCAAAATGCACACACGTTGAGCTTATAGATCTACTATATTTGGGAAAAAACAATTTAAATTTAACTTCCACACACACACACACACACACACACACACACACACACACACACACACACACACACACACACACACACACACACACACACACACACACACACACACACACACACACACACAATTTAGGGGTCCTTGACAACTACCCAGTCTGTCTATCCTGCATGTCTGTCATATGAAATGGGTCCCAATTTCCCTGGAAAGCTCCCTCCTTCCCTCTACTTATTGCTATCAGAAACAGCACTAGCTTAAATATTTAATTTGGCTCTTCCTGGTGAATAGAACGGCCTGGAATTCGCATCTGCCCTGATCCTGGAAACACATCAAACACAGCAGCTGTCATCCCCCCTCTCCCAGTCAAAACAATGTCCTCTCATGTAAACGTCTCTCTGTTTGTGTTGAAATGGTACAAACCAAACAAGTGAGCCAAGGCAGAGGAAGAGAAAGCAACACAGACAGAGGGACAGACAGATAGAGAGAAAGAGAGAGAGAGAGAGAGAGAGAGAGAGAGAGAGAGAGAGAGAGAGAGAGAAAAGAGAGAGCCAAGTCCATATCACAGCTGCAGTACTGTTGTTACACTGACCTCACAGTTGCAACAAATTGTGAATTATGTGTAATAAGCCTTAACGTGAATTGTATAGCGTGTGCATGAGACTGCTACTACTGTGAAATGCCCCTTACTGGCAGAAGCAGACAGGGCAATTTCCAGCATGAATTACCACTGCTACTACAACATTCCCCACCAGTTATACAATTTTACAAGAATTACAGTGAAAGAGCAAACTACATCCATGCCAGTAACTCGCATGAATAGCAGCCTATTATGATTCATTAATTACTGAGTGGCAGTTGCTGCCTCCTGTGAGCACTAGACTAGACTAGTGGTTTTCAGGTCGAGGGACCTACCAAAATGAATGTCCTTGTGGGGGTTCCAGAAGGCCCCCAGCATAATGCTTGATCAAAGTTTCATCTCTCTTCCTACAGATATTTATTTACACATATCCAACAATACAAACTCTTTCCACGAGACCAAATAAAAATTGCCAAACGCTATATCTCATCCTTATTTATTCCAAGGCTTGAAATTAAACATTTTGAGAATGTGACTGTCCATCATCAGTCCATCTCAACTGGCCAAATAAGAACGAAGCTGTCTCGCTATAGGCTAACGTTAGCTAGACAACTTTGTCGCTCTCTAACAACGTTATAGTCACTACTATACTATCGTTCAGAATGCATCCATATTCCATTTTACTTGCACCACTGCCTTTTTGCATAGATATGTAACATCACAAGGGGCTAATTTCCTATGGCTAGCAACATTACAAAGAACTGCCAATGGAAATTAAACACAATAAACAGCTATTTCAGGACAAGTGTTAATGCTGGCATCAAACGCAGGGCTAAGACTATTTCCCAGAGTTATCTTTACAAATGTAGGGTTTAATTTTGTACCCAATTTTGTACCTCGTAATTTTAAACGTTTTAACAACAATGGCGTGGGAACAACGAAAGGTTTCACTGGGTTTAACGTGTAAGAGTCGTGACGTTGCAGAAAGAAACACGAGATACGGTAATGCACATTGCACAGGTCTATTTATTGGTTAAAGCTACAACTTCATGGCAACATATCCATCCCAGTAAATACACCGAGACCGAGCCGACTTGATGCTCATTTTATACACTTCGTCGCAGGAACGTGTCGCTCGCTCTGCAAAAAATGACGTACTTTCATGTGAAAAAAGTGTCGACGTGCGTCGCGTCGGCTATTATTTCACACGAAAATGACGCAAAAATGTTTTTTAGAGCGACACGCTCGTGCGACGAAATATAATTAATGACAGCATTCTCTAGTTGTGTGTGGGTAAACATATTTGGGGGGATTTAAATTAAGCTAAAAACGTACCTGTTAAACGCAGCTTCACCGGACCGTTCCGCCGAACCCCTTGATTAGACATCTCCCTCTTGGTTCCAGCCTCGACTGTTATGCGTTAACAAAAATATCTCATTTAAAAAAATAACAAGGTCTTCCCCAGTTTTAGACAATAATGGAGTCAAGGAGGCATTGTGGCCCGGATGTGGACAGAATAACTGCCATATTCGCTGATACTGAATACTGACAGATACACACTTGCTCAGTCACAAATGCAAAAATAGAAAAATGTTTCGCAAACTGCATATGGTATTTAAAAAAAATGTTTTTATTTCGTATGGTGGTACAGTGTTCTCCTCCTTCACATCTTGAGAAAGGGCTTGTACTCCAGACAGTGTGTGTCCTCGCTCTCAGTGTTCAGTACTGCTGTCTGTACGCCGTGGAGGCTGGAGCGCCCTGTCTGGCTTCACTACAGCGTCAAGAGAGCCAGCCAAGGCATCATTTATACTCCCTAGTACGACAGTGTCGCGTTCGCAGACGGAACAAAACTACAAGCTAAACGTTGTACTGTAGGTCAGTTATTTTTGGGAAGTGACACTCTCGTTACTTTGATCATTTTATAGAACAGAAGTTCTATTCAAGAATGTCTATTTAAATAGTCTGTCCCACAGTACTGTTGATATACGCAGTCAATTATCGATCTGGTGACTCAGTGGATATGGGTAACATCGTTTTCATAGACCTACACATGATCAAAGCATTTTTAGTGACCCCTCGTTCCCTGTAGGGAATGTTATGTAATCCTGGAAGAGACCACTATCACGGCAGAAATGTTCATAGGACTAACTAAAGCAAGGCGTTTACCGTTTACGCAAGTTTGTATTTATTTGTAATGGACCCTGCAGTCTGGTCTGTGCACTACATAATATTGCCTTGTGGGTGGGTGGATGGTGGGCATCACAAACTTAAACATGATCATATGGAGACAACTTTAAGTAGATTTGAAGGTTGCATAGCACATTTATATACAAACACAACCCTGCTACACACACACAGCTTATTTTGAAAGCAGAAACACTGCAGTTTATAGTCACCCGTTACCATACATTTTTTTTTCTTCCATTAAGGTAGGATAAGTGATATTTAACAACTTTAAAAACACTATCGTTGGTAATCATTGCTTGTTAAGATTCAATTCATCCTGTATCCCAAGTTCTCACCTGATTGGAATCAGACATTCATGCATTCTGAAGAGCATTACTGAACAAACTCAATGAGTACAATCCGAATAGAGCCATTTGACAAAAACAAATGTACTTCCTACATTAAAGATAGGTTTTCATGCTAAACTTAATGAAAACCTGAACATTCTCATATTAATAAATGCAGACATTACATATCTTGCCTATACCCAGATATTTAATTCACAGCCAATTAAACAAGTCAATGAGTTATCAGTATCAAATGTCTGCTTTATTTAACACCATCACCCAAAAAGTGAAGCCCATAGTCCTCAAGACTTTATTTACAGTCACATGTAAAACACAAAATCCCCAAAAAGTATGTACATAAACATACAAAAGAATGAATCACATACAAAAGAATGAATCACATAAACAAGGGACAAACAGTAGCATTGATGAACAATACAAAAAGGTTGAAAACAGGTATTCAGAAATTGAAAGTGCTTTGGTTGTCACCCATCTGGAATGCATAGCCTTCACCGTCAGCTGTTGTTTCTGGGACCACAGACTCAACTACCTCCTCCTGAAAAATAAATACATTTATTATGCAGAAAAATACTTGCAATTCCAACATTTAGCCGGAGGGGAGGGGAGGGGGGGAGCTATACAATTATTGCAGAAGAAGCCAGATATACATACCTCTCCAGAGAAATATTTTTCGATCAGGTTGAGAGAAGCTTTGTAGACCAGCTCGTTCTCATGGGACTGCAGAGCCTCAATCCTGTCAAGTCCACCACATTCTTCAATCATCAGGCAGAGCTTTTCCTGTTCACCAATCTTCTCTCCAGCCTAATGGAAGAAACAAGTTGCGTTATTCCTGCAATTCCTCCAGGGTAGACAAAATGTTAATAAGCACTAAATTCAGTCATCTTCAAAGGGCAAAGGTATACACGTCTAAATTCACAGGGAAGATCTAAAAACAAAAACACCAATCTGCATACCAGGAAGATATTGGTGATGGCATCCAAGATGACAAGGACAATTTTACAGTCCTTTGAGGAGAGCAGGTTGAGGAGAGGCTCCAGCACATTGGCTTGAACAAGGTACACCACCTGTTCAACGGTGCCCCCACTGGTGAAGTTGGTAATAGCCCAAACAGCTTCTTTCTGGGTCTTGTAGTCACCCTGGAAAAAAAAGTCCAAGATGAGCAAAACTGAATGCAATTAATAATTAGAGCAGTTTTAAAGGAACAGGGACTACAAAAAAAAATAAATGTTGGGTCTGCCTGCCTGGTATCATTTAACTTATCTAGGTCCTAGGAGACAAATTATTTTACGGACAAATCTAATAGTGTGCGCACACACACACACACACACACACACACACACACACACACACACACACACACACACACACACACACACACACACACACACGTTTTCTGCTTTATATGTAAAGTGTCTTGAGACAACTTGTGTTTTGACACTTAAATAAAATTGAATCTGAAATTACTCTGGAAAATACCACACCACTTCAGGCTCACAGTGCAGTGAATCATGATGTGTTGCGAGCTTGTAGACGACCCTGCCCAGCTTTGTGTGTGTACTACGGAAATGATTTGGCCGAGCATGGAATGTGATATATGATAAGAGCACCCCTCACTTCACATGAGTGTGATTTTTAATGTCGTTAAAATGTTCACATAAGACATCCAAAAATAAGGACACCAGGTTGAAAGAGATTAAAAATGAACACCATTATACTTCCTTACCTTACTGAGTACTTCAATCAGGCGAGGGACTAGGCCAGCATTGATGACCTCCTGGATTTGGGCATCCCTTCCCGCTGTGATGTTTGACAGGGTCCACGACGCCTCCTTCTGGACATTGGGCTTGTGGTGGGACAGGAGCCGGGGGAACATGTGCAAGACCCCAGCATCGAGCACTGCCTGAGTCTGCTCATCTGTACCGGTCACAATATTGCCAATTGCTCGCAGGGAGGGGGTCTGGAGGCAGAACAAGGGAGGGAGTTATACAAGAACCTGGGTTTTATCAAAGCCTACAGTGTACACGGAATCGAAATTAAGTTCTCGTACATACCACGACAGACAGCTCTCCAGAGCCAAGCAGCTGTACCAGGCGTGGGATGAGACAAGTCTGGACAACCATCTCAATGCGGTCATTGGAGCCATCAGTCAGGTAGGACACAGCCCAGCAGGTATCAGCCAGCACCTCCTTGTCGTCATGATGGAGGAGACGAACAATAGTGGGTAGGATCTGCTGTATAGCTGCTATAGGTGGGGAGGGGTTCTTGTTGCGGCAGAGGTTCGACAGCGTCCAAGTGACATTTCTCAGGTAGCCAGACTGGAAAGAAATCAAGAGTAAGTAAGTGGTGGCAAGGATTGTGTTAGGGCGACATCTAGTGGCAAGCCAAGGGGAATTCATGCAATTTAGGAGAAACTTGGGAGGATTTTCAAAACGCAATGCAATAGTTTAAAGCAGCAATGCAAATCCTGTGGCTTTCCCAGCTATTTGATGAAGCCACCGGCTTCATCAAATAGCTGGGAATTGCAGTGTATAGTATACACACAAACACACTGCTTACTTACAGTAAATACAGAGAGTTCAGGAACTGCCAGAAGATTAAGCAGAGGTTCCAGAGCTCCATGCTTAATGACGTTGTCTCTGAGGGCTGATCCATCACCTATGTAAAAAGAATATTTACAGTAACTCAACTGATAGATGATATTGGTACAAAAGGAACAAATAAAACTGAAGAAAACATTCCAAGTAATTACCAGCAATGTTTCCAAGGGCCCAGACAGCCTGCTCACTAATGTGAGGGTGGGGGGAGCCGACAAGGTTAATGAAAGCAGGAATGGCTCCTCCCTCCACGACAGCAGCCGTCTGCTCTGATGTCCCAGAGGCGATGTTGGTCAGAGCCCAGGCAGCTTCAAACTGGATGGGAGGAGAGTCTTCCAGGCCCAGAAACGCAACAAACTTGGGGATCAGACCAGCTTTGATGATGTAGTCAATGGGAGGGTGTCTCTCACGCGACAGCAACTTCCTGCATTCAGGAGGAAAATAAAAAGCATAGAATTGCAATGAGTTATTAGGGCTTTTTTTAAATACAGTGTGCTACACTGTACACAGCATGCAACCTCCATGTTTATTACCTTGCTGCTTGGGTAGCCTGGAGTTTAGCGTCAACGGTATTGCCATTTATTTCATTGACAATCTCATCAACTGTCCACTGCCTGGCAAGCTGAAATTGGTCAGACAATGATCAATGTGTTGCAACAGCCTACTCATTGAAATAATTTATCTGAGAGTCCAGGAAAATAGTTATTTAAAATATATATCTTTTTTTAAATCAGTCTTCATAAGATCAATAGAATAGATACCTGACAATTTTGGCCTCTCTCTTGAAGAGGTGAAGTTGCCTCATCTTCTGGAAGAGTGGACACATTTCTTCTTTTGAAAATCTGGTCGTCTTTCTTGGCTTTGCGAAGTTCAACATTCACTTCAACTCTCCTGCGTCTCAGTTCCTGGAATTGACGTGGGCCCACAGTAAAGTTACTTGAAACAAAACACCGCTATGGCAACGTCTTTTTAATCAAAACACGTCGAATAAGGGAGCTTCGTTTTGATTAAAACGGTTGCAGTTCAATTCGCTACTCACATTGGTATCCTTCCCCTTGTTCTTGAACTTATTCAGACGTGCAGGACTTGCGTTCTCCATTTCCCAAACGTGTTGAAGAGTGAAACAGTGTTCTAATGTTGTATCTAAACACAAGATAAAGATCACATTTCAACACTTCGTGTTCTCAGGTCAAGTAACGTTAGGTAACGTTACCACTTACATTGCAATCCACATGCCATGCGAAACATTCAATTGTCGATACATTCGTTTATCATATAGCCCAAATTGATTATTGGAACTGATTTAAGTCAATAACGCAATGTTCTGAGCTGAAAAGGTAAAGAACAATACATTTCATGATTTCCCTAGAGTTAAATTGAATACTCGCCAAGTACTCACCAAGCTGACTGTCCCTTGCAGAGAGTTGCTAATTCTGGCTACTTTGAAAAAGTAAATGCTGTACAGACCTTTAAATTTCTTCTACAACGCGTCCTGATTGGACTGTTCAAGCAGATGCATCCAACGCCGTCCATTCATTGGGCTTTTCGAACAACTCACAGGATGCACAGGAAGTGCTGTCAGAGCGACAAAACATCGCGAGATCGGAAAGGCGTGGTATGGGGTGGAACCATAGAGTATTAGGGGTGGAACATAGACAGGGGTGGAAGATTACTACAAAGAACTGATTCTGGGTCAGTGTTTTATTTGAACGACTGCTTGTGATTGGTCTATCTGCTACATTAACTGGATTGTGGCAAGAGGAAGTTGGAACATGGCAGTAAAGACGCATGGGGGAGATAGTGGATTATGATTTATTCATTATTCCCCGTTCTTATATTTAAAAAAATAGTAGCCTATAGGCTAAATAAAACATGTAATTCGTATTGTATTGCAATAACAAACAATTATAGTCTGGTTGCCCTCTAACAATCTTCAATTCTCATCCACATTAAACAAAATGTACACATTTCATCTATGATTTATTTGGATGAGTTATTGGAATTTTCAATGAATGCTCCAAATTATGCAGTATTTTCAACAGACAAATCTATGGGGTCAAAGGAAATAGTTTTCCATTTAACATTAAGCAGCATTGAACTTACTGTTTAGTTTCCAAATATTACATTATACTTAGTCAAGATGCACATTTAAATCTTTAGTGAACAGCATTATTCAGCAGAGATTTGAAATGCTTATTCAAGGGAAGGAAACACATTAGAAATGTGCCATTACTGTCCTGTCTATACAACTATGGTACCATATTGATCAGTAGTCGAAAAAGTCTGGAAAGAGGATCCCTTTATAAAATGTATGCATGTTGGCTCATGTACACCAAAAGATTTGTACAAATTTGATGTGCACTCTTTGTGGTGAAACTTCTGAAGTGATCAATAAATATATTTATTAAAAAGTAAAAAAAGAAAAAAAAAAGATATCAGTTGGTTCCCTAAAGGAATTATTCAAGGACTCTCATAGGTCAACTGGACTGATAGCTTAATCCATGTTCC
This sequence comes from Electrona antarctica, assembly GCF_951216825.1. Taxonomy (NCBI): domain Eukaryota; kingdom Metazoa; phylum Chordata; class Actinopteri; order Myctophiformes; family Myctophidae; genus Electrona; species Electrona antarctica. Next base: position 14,310,799 of record NC_136795.1, on the reverse strand, counting down.
AGATGCTGATTAAAGAGAAAGAAAGCAGACTTTCCCATTTATTATGTTTCATATACATCAATATTTCTTCAGCTGTAATACAAAAAAAGAAAAGTCAAAATTTGACAATTTTTTACAAACAGGGCAGGACACCTTCAAATAGTTATTTAAATCCTTCCATCACTACTGCAGAGCAAACCAATTATTAGCTTATTACTTGCAGTAGGCTATAGAAACTTGACCAAAACTGACAATTGCTGTCCAGACATTTAGTAGACTTTGATAGTCTTTCATGCCTCAGATAAAATAAATGAGATGAAAAATGGGAGGGTGGGGGGGCGGTAGTAGTTACTGTGAAATCCGATTCTGGACACAAAACCTCAATACACTGTGCTCAGTAAAACTCAGCAAAAGTATTTCAGTATTGAAATGAGCCTTCTCCGTTGGACATGACGGCCACAACAATGGCCTAAGTACTTCTCCACAGGCAAAGAAGTGAATGACATATAAAAGCAAAAAAGTACATGGAAATGTGAAAGCTTTATGAGTCTTTTCTCCGAGGTAAACTTTCCTCTGAAATGCCTTTATTATTCACACTCCCTGTGACAGTCCAAGTGCCAATAAAACAGGCCCAAGATGTCCCTGGTGCAGAGCTCGCCAGAGGATAGCACTGCTTTACAGTTTGCATGGAAGCAGCAGCGCTGCTCGGACTGGCAGCCTTCTTTTAGTAGTGTGTTGATGGAAGGAGAGGAGCAGTTCCAAAGCACAGGAGGGGGCAGAGTCCGCCACAGATTTACTGTTCATTAAACCCGCGTTCTTGGCGAGTGCGTTTTTGTTTTGCGCAATGTGTGGTGCATTCTAAGAGGCTGAAGAAGACTGTAGCTTGTTGTTATGAGACCTACAGAATGTGGAGAGAGGGAACAGTTGAGAACCCATTTATTTCGTATGTAGTATTCAGTCAAAAACTGTGAATCTCATAACAAATGAACAAAGTGGAAACACAAAAAATGGATGCGAAGGGGTCAGTGAGGATAGTATACTGCAGCCATGTTGGGGCAATGTACAGGGAATGCCATTATTATTGAAGAGTATCCTTCACAAATATGTTACTGCACATAATGTACCCAAGAAATGTTTTAAAGAGAGGAATAGGGTGGAGTTGAGGTCCATAGCAAATACATAATTTCTCTCACACACAAAATTCCTTTTTTGACTTAAAAGATCAACTTCTACAGTAATTGGTTGGTTACCCCCTAGTGACATCTATAGTATTAAAATGACCTGCATATTAACAGAACTGTCTAAAACAAAGTTTAGACATAGGCCAAAGTGAATTAAACACAAAACATGTACTAAATATTCTATGATAAAATATAGTATTTGGTCAAGAAGAGTCCAATGGAAAATTACATTAGAAAAATAAATAATTAAGATCTAAAACTGCATCTTTCTCAAAAACAAAGGCTCTCGTTTTTTGGAATGGCTTACTCAATGCAGTTAACAAATTAGTTGGATGATTGATTCCTTCGTACACGTATGTCAACATGGCTGCCATTCTGTGATCATCCCTGAAGTCACCAATTGCTAGAATCTTACCACTTCAAATTTCACAATTTGTTCCTTTGTTTCACATTTGCATGTGTGTGCATGTGTGTGTTTTGTTTTGTCTTAAATATTCAGACATTTTATGCTGTTCATGGAAATAGCAGGCCTCCATGATTTTCATTACTAGAGACCCCAGCAACCAGCTCAGACTCCAGCTACAACGGTCGACTTATGAATCTGACAATCTGGAAGAAAGAGAGAATGAGGGATGGCATAAATGAAAAGGCATGCAGCACAGGTGAACAAGCACAAATGCAAGGTGATACATGACACAAATGCAAGGGGGCACTTGTGGTCAAAGTTCTGCCGAAAGCTATGATAATGTGGAAATGCCTACAGTTCGGCAAACTTCAGCAAGGCTCAGCAACCCTCAAGCTACATGCACTTCTGAGAGATTGCATACAGTACCAGGACTGGTCTACTGCTACAGCACACTAAAACCAAATGGCTCAGGCATATACTGCTACTATAAACATGCATCATGTGAAATGTGAATGTCAGATAGGTTATAAATGTAAAATCTGAGATTCATTGCAAAAGTCATACAGTATGAGGGTCTCAACAGGTGAGAAACTGACACAGGTCAGCCTTACATATAGTCAAGGTAGCTTCATTTGACCTCAACACCTAAATGGAATGCTGCTATTGGGAACCCTTGTTTGAAGGGGGTTACAGAACAAAAACGTGTAATGTCATAAAGAGACAGCCCTAGGTACTGAACATTTCTACCTTTTAGAAATGGAGCCGAAATGGGAGGTTGCCTTGGATTTTGAGGTATTTGAGCCATTGACTGAATCAACAGAGGTAGACCACAGCCATAACCTTCTAGCAGACAAAGATACAAGTATGAAAGAACAGAGTGGCGGCTGGAGACACTGAGGGAGCATTTAACCTTACCTGCTTGCTTTGAAACCTTTAAGCTTCTGTACAAAAAAACCTTCAAGGACTTCAGCACACTGAAAGAAAGGCGAGTCGTTGGGGTTGTAATAGCGGCAGTTGTCGAAGATTTTGGTCACGTCTGCCACACACTCCGTAAGCTTGTGATAATGCCGCTTTTGCAATCGGCCATCCATGGTGGAAAAGTCTACAAGGGAAATGAAGTAATTTATTTTATAAACGTCCTCATGACATGTCCTGTGTGTGACTAAGATCAATTAATCAAGCAATGTGTACAAAATAAATGCTTTTTTTGTTGATAATCAAAGCCATGACATTTTTCTAAGCAGACACTTACAGAGTAACCCCCTCAGTGTTCATTTATCCATTTGTAACCCTAAGAGTGAACAAATTGAGGATTTGACTTACCCATCGGTTCCTTGATCACGCGATAATAATCAGGTGCATCATTGGGATCCACAGGCTCAAGGAAAGGCCAAGCCATTTTGTGAGTCTACCAAAAATCACAAATCAGAGATTGTTAGCCAGAAGAATTCCGAGAATGGACGCCACCTGACAGGAAGTGCAAATTGAGCATTGATACAGCAGGGCAGATGCCCATAATAGCTGTACCTGTAATGAGCGCAGTATTCTCTTCAAGCCTTCGTAGTCTTTGTCGGTGAGCGGCGTGAGGACCGTCATGGCATCCTCAGTGGACTGACACTGTGGACACACATATAGGTCTATGTGGTTCGCTTCGCTCTGCAGGATGCCAACACAGCGTCCATGGTACCAATTCTGACAGCGATCGCAGCCAATATAGAACCTGGGGGGGAAGGGTGATGGGCAAAGCTTGCATAAACATAAGGAATGCATTATATTGGAAAGTAAACAACTAAAGATATTTCAATTTGTGTGTTTAATATCATCAGGGGTATATATTTTGATAGATTCAATACATCAAATGTGAAATTCTGGCAGTTGCTACTTCAATGAAATGTAATCAATCTTTTTACTGGCAGGGAATTCTAGACATACTGTAACCAGAATATCTGACTTGTACTTGATGTACGGCCAAAAAAATAACATCAATTCTAAGCATTTCATAAGCATTTTCCTACTTTATTTCAATGTAACATTTTTATTTTCAACAGCTTTAGTTATACAGTGCGATTAGCCGTACTGGGATTCGTCGTATGGCGTCCGGCAGATGCAATACAGCTCCTCCTTGCTCTCTCCCTCCTCCTTGCTCTCTCCCTCCTCGTTGCTCCCTCCCTCCTGGCCCCCTCCCTCCTGGCCACGTTTGCAGTCGCTGCACACAAAATCCTCCAACTTCTTTGCCTCCTTCTCGGTGATGCCAACGCATGCCCCATGGAACCAGTTGGAACACAAGTCGCAACCAATGTAGAACCTGAGAGAAAATAAAGGGTTTTCAGTTCACTGCCCCTAGGTCGAGGGGCTTTTCAACCATTGTGGCGTAATCCCTGAAAGTTGGTTAAACATCGTCAGCTAAAGAACCATAAAAGGTTCTGATTTAGTGAATATTGTGTCACTGTATTAAAAAGTCTTCACCTGAACGGAAATAATAACTGAGATGCATGGTTTATCTTTTAATGGGTCTGGGGTAATATCCGTAAAGACCCGTGACCAGCGCTGGTCAGTAGAGAAACGCATGAATTGTTGAGTAAGTTGTGTCAGAATTGAGGAAAGATGCACAGTAATTGCCAATTATGCAATAGTCTATTGATCACCACAGGCAAGCAAAAAAACGATTAATATACACAATGTAAGCTACAGCAAATATTCATTTAACATACAGTTTTAATACCTGACCTGTCTCAGATCCTGTGTCTCTGACCTCTCCTAGTGTCCTCTCAGATATGCACCGTGGTGGTTCTGTAATATCGTGAAACTAATCGGATCCCTGAATGAATTTCACAGGTCCATTAGGGTTAGGGTTCATTTAAAATACAATTGGGAACAAGTTTCCCGCGTCCATTAGGGTCGGGTCTGCAATTTTGGACCTGTGAGACCTCTAACTTGCATCTGGAACTGGCAAAACCCAATAAGCTGCTGACATAATTTAATTTGTGTTTTGTGAAAATGTTTAAAACAATGTGTGTAGGGAGGTGGTCAAGTGTAATATGCTTGGTCTTACTTAGACTCATCATAAGCCGTCTTGCAGATGCAGTACAGCTTGGTGTCCTTCTTGTGATCCTTTGAGGTAGTGGACATCGGCGCCTTCTTCTTCTTGTGTTTGGAAGGGGAAGAATCCTCCTCCTTTTCTTGGGTCTTATTATCCCCGTCTCTGTCTTTGTCCTCTCTGTGTCTGTCTCGTTCCCTGTGTCTTTCTTTCTCTCGGTCCCGGTCTCTGTCCCTGTGTTTGTCCCGGTCCTTGTCCCTATCGCGGTCCCGCTTCTTGTCCTTGTCCCGATGCTTGTCGCGGTGTCTTTCTTTGTCCGCCCTCTCGTCCTCCCTCTTTCGCTTGTGGGAGGAGGAGGAAGACGAGGCGGAAGTGGGCGAGGTCACCGTGTGGGTGGAGTGAGAGGAGTGGGTGGAGTGAGAGGAATGGGTAGAGTGGGAGGGGTGAGATGCCACCTTGGCGGCGGAGGCTGTGGCAGCAGCTGCTTGGGCGATAGCTGCCCGGGCCTTCTCCTTTTCCTTCTGCAGTTTGGCGATGTCCCTCCTCAGCTCCTCCTGGGACGCAAAGTGTCAGGTGAAAGAACACACGACAGGGTGTTGAAATGTTCCAGAAAGTCACATTTAATATAGTCTGAATGGTTTTTAATAAAAGATTGAAATATTTAGACTAGGGCAGTAGGGCTTTATTTATGATTGGTTTGGGAATCAGACATGATGTATTAAAGTAGTAGTTCACCCAAAGAATGACTTATTTTCTATCAATTACACACCCCATGAAGCCTTGAATTCATGGATATATATATATATATATATATATATATATTCTGGTCGCATAAGTCAATAATTTGATGACCGATGACCCGGTCATAAAATTATTGGCTTAGGATCGTTAGAAATGCGACAAGCATTCCATGAATTCAAGGCTCTTTTGAGGTAGTGGACATCGCTTTTTGAAAGATGAGAAATTCCTGTCTTTGTCCTCTCTGTGTCTGTCTCTTTCCCTGTGTCTCTCTTTCTCTTGGTCCCGATCACTGTCCCGGTCTATTGGCTTAGGAATGCGAATTGCACTTTGGGTGTGTAATTGCTAGAAAATAAGTACTTTGTGGGGGTAAACTACTCCTTTAATTTAACCATGCTTTGTTTTTGTCATTGTAGTATCCAGCACACAATATTCTTCACTGACCTGCACTTGTAGCTGCAGCTCCTTGTCAAGTAGCGCCCTCTTCTTCAGAATCTCGGCCTTGAGCTGTTCCTTGTGCTTGTAGAGCAGTGCCGTCAGCTTGGTGGCGTTCTGCTTGGAGCGCTTCTGCTCCACCACCTCCTCCTTCTTCCGCTTCTTGGCCGCCTGCTTCTCCGCCTGCTTCTCGTCCTTCTCGATCTTGTCTAGTATGAACTTCAACACCTGGTTGCACACGATCATCCTGGTTGCAGAGAAGAGGGGACAGGGATCAGGCAATGGCAGTTAATTGGTGCTTTGTTTTACCTGTGAAGATACAATTTACTAACTAAAATATAACTTGCAGGAGTGTCAGACCTCTGGTTCTCCTCTCGCTCCGCTGCAGCCTGACTCTTTCTCTGTTTAACTTGCTCCGATGAGGTGTTCTGCCTCCCTGACACCTGATAACAAAATAAATAAATAGGCTTTTAGTTTATGAAAAATTGCTGTTCCATGACACAGGTGAGGATCACGTTACTGAAGCTTTTCAAGGCCCACCTGTTTTTGGACGCCGTCACCAGGGCTGATGCTATGCTCCTTCGGTTCCCTCTTAAATTCCTGTTTCCTCTTCTTCTGTGGCTGGGGCATTTGTTGTTGTTGTTGCTGCTGCTGTTGCTGCTGTTGTTGCTGCTGCTGTTGTTGCTGCTGTTGTTGCTGCTGCTGCTGTTGTTGCTGCTGCTGCTGCTGCTGTTGCTGCTGCATCCTCTGTAGCTGCTCCTGGACACTGGCTGGTGCCTGGATCGTCACCATGTTCTGGATTTGATGCGTCTGCACCTGTCCACCTGGCTGCTGGATCTGAATCGGCAACTGCAGCCTTATCTGCTGGGGAACAGCACCACCCTGCTGCTGTGCCTGGGCCTGGATCTGAGCTTGGATTTGGGCCGCAACGTGCGGTGGGAGGGCAGAGAGGAACTGGACAGGCTGCTGGAGACCCGGAACCGTGATCAGCTGATGCCTGATTGGGGACTGGACCTGAAGCTGAGGCTGGGCTTGAAGCTGGGGCTGGACCTGAAGCTGGGGATGAGCCTGGAGTTGGGTTTGAGTCTGGAGTTGGGGCTGTGCCTGCAGCTGGGGCTGTGTCTGCAGCTGGGACTGTGCCTGGAGCTGGGTTTGGTTAGGTGGCTGGAACTGGACTTGCAGTTTGGCTTGTAACTGGGGTTGGGCTTGGACCTGAATCTGCTGATGTTGACCCATCTGAGGGCGGACCTGGGCCTGCTGTTGGAAGTGAACTTGGACCTGGGTCGGTGTTTGGAGCTGAGTTTGAACTTGGGGCTGTTGCTGTGGTTGGATTTGGGACTGTTGCTGAAACTGAACTTGCACCTGGGGATGATGCTGGGCTTGAACCTGTGACTGGGGTTGGAGCTGAGTTTGGGCCTGAGACTGCACCTGAGGCTGTGCTTGAACCTGGACTGGCGATTGGAGCTGGGCCTGCTGTTGAGCCTGAGTCTGGATTTGGGACTGTGGCTGAAACTGGACTTGTACATGGGGATGGTACTGAGGCTGAACTCTGGACTGTAGTTGGGCCTGGGGCACGGTTTGAGTTTGAGACTGAAACTGAGCCTGAGTTTGAAGTTGAGCCAGGCCCTGAGCTTGGACTTGGGTAGGTTGCTGAGCCTGAATTTGTGCCCGTGGCTGAAATTGCACTCTAACTTGGGGGTGAACTTGGGTCTGCACTTGGGCCTGGACATGGGGCTGGACATGTGACAATTGCTGGGCCTGTATGTGGGACTGGACCTGAATCGGTGCCCGGATATGGGCTTGAGGCAGGGGTTGAAGTTGAGTCTGAGCCTGATACTGGGCTTGGAGCTGAGGCTGGGTGGGTCTCACTGCAGTTTGAGTAACAACAGAAGCAACAGGTAGAGCCTTCATATGAACCTGCATGGGTGAGGCTGACATTTGGGATACCTGCGGCAAGGATACACTTGCAGAGTGCTGGGAGAGAAGTGGTGCTTGTGTTGTTGGAACAAGCGGTGTGTAAACTGGTGCGGAGGCGAGGGCAAGAGCAGATACAGGGGTGAGAGCAGAGGTAGCGGAGTATGCAGGGGCAGGGATAGATGGCGGTGCCATGGCAGGTGGTTGGAAGGGAGCTGCAGCCTGTTGACCTAGCTGGACTGGAGCCTGGGACTGAGATGATGCAGGAGTCCAAAACTGAGGCTCAGCTGCTCTCCGCTCTATCAGAGCTACAGGAAGACAGAAAAGGAAGAACAAATGAAGCTCTAATACAGTGACATGCATGGTCCTTACAGGAAAACAAATCTGCGTGTGTAGTGGGGATAGGCCCCGATTCATAAAATAACATTGTCCACAGGTTTGGTAATATCAAAGCTTTATATTGTTGCTTGGTGTGTTTCATCTCTTACCTGGCACTGAAGGTGTTGTGGAAGTGGCTGTTACCGCTGTAACGGAAGCAGCTGCCCATTTTGTTGCATGGACAGTGAAAGGAGGTGCAAGGGGAATTTGGGTTGGGACTTTGGTTGGAGATGGGACAGCGATTTGGGCTGGGGACATGGTGACAGCAGATGCAATGATTGGAGAGCGCACTGGGGACGGGAGTGGGGCCAGGACAGGTAGAGTGACAGACACAGGGACAGAGACAGGCATTTGGAAGGAGGGTGCTGCAGCTATTGTGGAAACAACTTGGGAAGGTACGACGACTGCTGCTGGGGCTAAAATAGATGCAGAAGTTTGAACCTGCATTTGTGCAGGGGCTGAGGCCGGGGCACGAGCAGGCGTAAAGACATGCATTTGGGCCAGGGTTGGAGCACGCACCGATGCCACAGTTTGGGTTTGTGCAGGGGCTGAAGCTGGGGTTTGGGCAGAGATTGGCGTTGGGTAAACAAAGGGAGCAACAACTTGGTTTTGTACAGGGGCTGGAGGTGGAATTTGGGCAGAGATTTGTGTTGGGGCAATGAACGGAGCAACAACTTGGCTTCTTGCATAAGCTGAAGCCAGGGGTTGAGCATAAACTTGTGTTGGGACCATAGCTGGAGACACAACATGGTTGTGTGCAGGGGCTGTGGTTTGGGCATACATTTGCGTTGGGACCATAGCAGGAGGTACTGGAGCTGTGGTTTGGGCAGAAAAGTGTGTTGGAACCATAGCAGGAGAATGAACTTGGTAGTGTGCAGGGACTGAGGCTGTGGTTTGGGCAGACATTCGTGTTGGGACCATAGCAGGAGGGATTGAGGCTGTGGTTTGGGCAGAAAAGTGTGTTGGGACCATAGCAGGAGGGACTGAGGCTGTGGTTTGGGCAGACATTTGCATTGGGACCATAGCAGGAGAAACAACTTGGTTGTGTGTAGGAGCATAAGTTGGGGTTTGGGCAGAAATTTGTGTTGGGGCCATAAATGGAGCAATAACTTGTTTTTGTGCACCGGCTGGGGCAAATACTTGTGTTTGAGGAATGGCTGGGGTCGCCACTTGTACTGGAGAGGGCACAGGGGCTGCAATTTGAGGTTGTGATGGTGCTATGGCTGGGATAGGGAAAGACATTTGCATTTGGGTGGGCTGTCTGGCTGCAACTTGTGCCGATACAGGCACAGGAGATGCAACTTGGGTCTGCGCCAGGGATGAGGATGGTGTTGGGACTTGGCCAGCCACAGCTGATGTAGATATTGCTGCGGTAGTGGTAGATGCTGGCAATGAGGCTGTGGAGGTAGGGGCCACGGCGGTGAAGAGGAAACGCTGGACAAGGCCATTGGGCATGGCTGCCTGCATCAGTTGCTGACCAGGACCAGGGATGCATGTTACCCCCTGGGGGAGAAGCTGCAGCTGGCCCTGGGTCTGGCCCTGACCCTGGATTACCACGGTCAGGCCGGGGCTCCCACCCTGGAAAAATAGACACACAAATATTTACTTTCTACAAGAACTGAAACCGTATAGAGTTGCAACAATGGAATCTGGGTTCGCAGATTTAATCTATCACTGATCTACACGCTCTGGGCGATGGAAGGACAAAGGTTTTACAGGCAAAATAGTATGCATAGAGACAATAGGGCGGAATGTCTAAGGACTTTCTTCTTTCATAGTCAAACATACTCAAAAAGTAAGTCTTTAGTGTGTAAACAGGCCAACGTGTTCAAGAGGCATAGCATTGAAATGTTCATATGTTTGTATATGCAACATTGTAGACTCTGATCTTACCGTACTTCATAAATATGCCAACCCCCATTTTACATTTCACATAGGTGCTCGAAACAGACTTTTGCTTAGGGTCGGCTAGCTATATGTCCATGACGCGGCAGTACTACTATTTTTCATGACTATGAAATGGGCGTCATTATAAAAGGACTGATCTCTCATTTCATCTTAAGCAATTGGGTTCTAAACACTAGTTAAATAAACCCTGTCAACCGGAGGTATCGCTTATCATAACCATTGGCGGGCGGCTGTGATAGAATAATCTGGATATATGAATGACCCACCCTGTACATATAAAAGGTTGAGAGGCACTGAGCCTGAGAGAAACCCCCAACAGACAGAGAATAAAAAGATGAGTTCGGACAAAAGGCATGCGATCCACACACCTGTGGCCCCTGTGTTAGCTGAGTGAGCTGGGCCAAGGTGAGCTTGACCTGGCCCTGCTGTGGCCGGTTAGCCTGGGGCGTTGGGGGAGGGGCGGTGGGAGACTGCCCAGGTACCGGTGTGCCGACAAGGGGCTGCCCAGGTGCCGGCGTGGTGGCGGGGGACTGCCCAGGTGCCGGCATGGTGGCGGGGCACTGCCCAGGTGCCGGCGTGGCAGCACGTGGGGAGGCTGCAGCACCAACTACTCTCTGACCTACAGCAGTCTGAGCAGGACTACAGCCAAACACAGGCTGGCCACGGCCCATTTGAGTTGCAGCCTGCTGAGGCTGGCCTGAAGGCAGACAGGAAAACAACATTGAGACAATGAGACATGAAGAACGTAATGAACAAATACAGGCAGTATACTTCTATCCAAATGTCATCTCGTGCGTTCGCACCGGATGTGAAATATGGATCGCAGGCAACGTTTTTTGGGGGGCAGTGAACTCTAACATTTACTACCACCAGAAGGTGGCGGTAATGCACCTAAAATCAATTTAACAACCTCCTGTGCAAGCAAAGTGTTTTCCACAACAAAACTTATAGTAAACACAACCACAACGCCCCCTAAATTCATCCTGTGTGGACATGCATATTTGCTGAATAGAAATAATGAATAAGCTTTAACAGTTGATTACATGAGCAAGTAAGAGCTTCAAGTCTGTGCTTGTTGTATGAAATATAGTTAGGTAAAGTTATCTTAAGTTGCAGCAAATCTGCAAAAAAATTGCTTACCACTAGCTTTCTTCACAGATGTGTTCATAAAGGTGTGTACTATCACAGAAACATTTGTTCCAACCCAACTCCCTTGGAAAACTTTGTGATAGCTGCTGAAAGTTGGGGTACCATTATCAACCAATATAAGGCAAAAAATGAATTTCATTATACTTTAGGTACCATGTGACATGTCAAACTAGGGGGGTTTCAAGATTCTGAATCCATTGCAAGCATTAGTTTTGCACAAAAAACACTCCTTTGCCTAAAAATGCCCATAGCCGTCATCACAAATGTGATGAGGTCAGCACATTTGGGCAAGTGGCTATGGCCGAATTTAGCCCAAGGAGTATTTTCGTGCAAAACTCCCCCTAGTTTGACATGCTACTTAAAGTATAATGACATTTGGAATTCTTTGCCTTATATTGGTTGTTAATGGTACCCCAACTTTCAGCAGCTGTCACAAAGTTTCCCAAGGGAGTTGGGTTGGAACAATTCTTTCTGTGATAGTAGACACCTTTATGAACACATCTGTGAAGAAAGCTAGTGGTAAGCATTTTTACTTAAGCTAACTTGACCTAACTAATATGCTACTGTATATAAAATAAATGTGACTTGACGTGATGATGTGCACTTTACTTTTATCACCAAATACATTCTAATTCACTACTTCAAACAAGAATTTAGCCAGAAATGACAATTTGTGCCAAGGAAGTAGCTGAAATAGTGTAGGTGGGGGGCTTGGGGGCTTGCCAACATTCCACAATATGTTCATACACAGCAACAGAAATAACACTGCAGTCACTAGAAAGTTATGCCATTGGTAGACAATACCTTGTTGAGCCAACACTTGTCCTCTGACCAAAGTTGTACCCATTGTGGCACTCTGGGTAGGCGAGCGGATCATCGTCATGCCCGGCCGCACCTGGCCTCCCGTTGTGATAGCCTGAGCCAAAGAATTACAATAGGATAATGCAGAGGTTTACTTTAGTTCAGATCAGTCGATTGGAGATCTTTGTTGCATGCCCAACCCCACCCCGTGCTCTCAGAAAGCACTATCCTGTCAGGTACCATAGCATGTTCCACTGAACATAAAGTCTAGTATCTGTACCTGTTGCTGGGTGATGGAGGAAGCGCTCGTAGCTCGGAGGTTGATGTTGCCAGTTGTGGGGTGTAACGTGCTGTAGGTGCGGAGGTTAGCTGGAGGGCCGGAGGGGAAGATTCCCATGACTTTCTGCTGAACGCCTGTGGAGGAGAGGGAGGGAATGTTGATGATGGCTACAAACAGTTATTTGCATTTGAAGTACATTCAGTGCATATCAGAGGGATATATATATCATAGCAGTAAGGTGTTCTTCTCATTCAGTGCATATCAGAGGGATATATATCATAGCAGTAAGGCGTTCTTCTCATTCAGTGCATATCAGAGGGATATATATATATCATAGCAGTAAGGTGTTCTTCTCATTCACTCATATTGTAGGTCTCGCAGATTCTAATTTGTGGTTGAATACAAACGAGTTTTCTTTTCTTTTTTACACTTGCACTCATGTTTGCACTCATGTTTGTGTCCAATCTGTCCATGGTATTGGTAAGTGGTAACATAACCTTATTTAAAATAAACAGTATAATGTTAAAATAACTATGATCAAATTTGTGGTCACAGTAGTGTTCTTTCAACACATCACTACTAAATTCAACTAATCACATCACATAATAGATCAAATTAGGGGTTTGTATCCTGCATGTCCTCCCTGTCTTATCCTTAAAGACTACCGCGGGTAAGCCTCCTGAGCAAAAGAATGACCAACGGCAGCGGTGTGCGACACTCTTTGACTCCCTACCTCCTTGCACGGTGGGCATGTTGAGAGTGACTATCTTGCTGTTAGCCGGCAGTGGCAACTTGGCGGTGATGACCTGCCCAGCCACTGTCACCGGGCCGCTGGCCATCTGGAAGGTTTGCCCTGACGTGGCGGTGACGGCGCTAGCCACGCTGGCCACCGGGCCAGTGGATGCTGCAAGACACACCATGCCACCCGCGGTCACGCAATACGACCCAAAGGGGGGGTCACTACAAAAGTCTGTTCACTACAGCCATGGTGTCCACTGAGCAGTTCGGAAGTAATTTGGAAGTTTGACTTTGTCTGAAGAAGGCCGAAACGTTGCTACGACTCTTATCTAAATAAAAACTCTTGAACCAGCAAGTGGCGGTGTGCGGGTCTCTCCTCCTTCTCTAAGAAGTTTGACTTTGAAAAGCCTGAATATATACAAGCTCCCGTATGCTCTTATTCTAGGAATAGAGGAATCTAAAAAAAATAAAAAATCACAGGCAAGCGAGTGGACACCACAGGCTACAAAAGCACGTAAATACAGGCAAAGAAAAACGTAAAAAAAAGTGAAACGTTATGGTCATGAACGCATGATGGTGATGGTCCTTTTAAATTCAAACAGTGTCTTAGGGAAAACATTTGAAAAAAAAGAAGTAATATTTCAAAACGCAACAATTAAATAAGAACGCATGTGTCTGCCAACACAAGTCCTTATCCATCGTGTATAAAGGATGAGACAGAGAGGCATATGACTCTGCAGTAACAGCACACCATACATGATCTCCCTATGAACTTTAAACCCCCTCCTCGTTCTCATTGGCTTACCCGAGTCACTGTTGCCCTGCTTGTCGACCCAGGAGGCAAAGGACTGCTGGAAGGCGCTCTTGTCCTGCTTGAAGGACACCGGCGAAGACAGTTTGGAGGCCAGGACCATCTTGGTTCCAGGGGCGACCTGGCCCGTCTTCTGGGCTGTGGAGGCTGGCTTGATGGGGGTGCTGGTAGGAGTGGTGGTGGGGGTGGTTGTAGTTGAGGAGGCAGCAGTGGTGGTGACACCCGTCTTCTGCTGCTCAAGGCGTTTCTTTAAAGCAAACAAATAATAAAAATCAATCGGCGAGATTAAAGGTCTGGCATGTTTAGCCCATTGACTATGACTCATGGTATACTTGACCTTACTGCCAACCTTTTTCTAAGCATACCATAGACCAGAGGAAGCCAATGAATTCAGTTCATTGTAGGACAGTCCACAGTATGAAAAACTGGCTCAATCATTCCGTTAATTATAACATTTGAATAAATGGACAAACAGTAAACAAATGCCAAGTCTAAAAATAATACATTTATAGTTCTAAAGGTGTAAAAATAAAAATAAATGTATCCATGGCCATTGTAGCTTCATGTCCAGTAAATCCACTCTGCTTTTATCCCAAACCATTTACCATTTACATTTAACCATTTACTGCTCTGTGCACTAATTTAGCCAAGGAACATCATCATTCCAAAACTTTAATTAACTTTAATTAATTCAGAACTTAGCCCTATGCACATACAACCGCAGACTTAACACACGCAATTGATGCGAAACCCAGAGGAGGTGTGTCTACGACTTGATGGAGAGACAGAGAGAGAGAGGGTGAAAGGCCCCAAATGAATCAGGCCAAGGCGGGACACAAAACCCAAATAAATCACCTAGAAAATGTACTGTGCACGAGGGACTCCAGAGCAGTGTGCAATAGTACAGTTACACAGCTGCTTGAAAAAAACAATAACTACATTGGATCATAGGTTATTTTTTCAAGTTCGTCGTACCTGCTGGGCAGCCTGCCTGGCCTGTTTCAGCTGACCCTCAAGGTGAGCCTTCACCTCTTCTGTTGTCTTCAGAGTGCTACCAATCTTAGCTGGGTCTCCACCCGTCGACTTCTCTTTCTCCATCCTGCACCACAGAGGGAAACGGCATTAAAAGAAAAGATTCATGCCCAGGCGGTGGCGTAACCGTCTGGGCACCCGACTGGTAATCCAGTCGCAGTGTGCCGCGGGTTCGACTCCCGAGCCCGACACGGCCTTTACTGCATGTCTTCCCCCATCTCTCTCCCGTTTCCTGTCAGCCTACTGTCTGTCCCTTCAAAAACCAATAAAAGGCGTAAGCCGCAAAAAAATATCTTAAAAAAAAAAAAAAAAGAAAAGATTCACCACTTTTTTGTGGATGCGCAGTTATTACTGTGTAACCTCCGTGCCCAGAGTCACATGAGTTTGATTAAATGTTTATGTGCTTTCTTATACATATTACAATGTACATATTATACATGTTGCAACCGTTATAACTGATAGTCAATGTATTCAATAAAAGCAATAGAATCCTCACTGAAGTAATTGGAGTTCTCCTGCACACACTCTTCCCGGTAGTGCACAGTACCAGCCTTGTGCATAACGTTCTTAACCCATTAAGAGTCAGACCTGAGGGCAATTCTACAAAAGCCTTCGAAATCAGTAGTTCTCAAACGTTTTCGTGTCAAGGACCCCCAATCTGAAAAGGATTTTCCAAACCTTTGCAATTTTTCAAAAATAGCAGATGTACAAGCTTGCAGTGCGCTTGTATATCTGCTTCTTTTTTTAAAAACGTAATCTTACTTTAAGTTACTTAACGTTTTTTTAGCTATAATTTATAGCTAAAATCTAAAATGCCTGTAGTCCTCAGTGCTGTCAGAATACATCACTAGGTGGTGGTGTCACAGAGAAAACCACCACCACAAATCCACAGAGGGGAGTCAAGCCGCAATAACGAAACCTCCATGAAATGTCTTTGGTCTTTCTCACCTCTCTGCGAAGCCTCGGATCTCCCACAGTTCCAGCTCCTCCTCAGCAACCCATGACTCAAGGACGATGGGTCCAGTCTGCTTGGCTGGCTCAGCCTTCTTGGGCCTCAGGGCGCTGGAGCGCAGGCCTTTCCTCTGGGGAGTCGGGGTCTCGGCTGAACGAGAGAGATGAGAGGTAGAAACAGAGGAACAAAGCATTGATTGTTAATTTGTTACAGCAAAACACAGCCACAATTCTTCAAACTGGATCAACAATTTTTTGTTTTACTAAACTTTGACCCGTGTTGCTTCCTGTGCCTCCCTTCCACCATGTCACTCACAATGTAACAGTCTAAAAATAAGTGGGAGAGGGTAGCGGCGTAGCCCAGTCCTGGGTTTCCATCAGCAGATTAAAATCTTAATTGACCCAGTGAAATATTTTTTATTTGTATTATAAATTAATATTATTCAGCCGGACGGTGGAACTGAGATAATGAACTCACACAAAATTATCACAAAAACAGAAAAATATTTGGGGAATATTCAGTAATAACTGACTAACTAGAACTTCTGTGCTGATTGGTGTAGTGGTTTGCCAGATTAGCTATGGACGGACAAAACAATGTGGGGCACCTTTAGGAGGAGTGTCTCTGTGGTGAAGGGGACAGATGATCTTCCTGATGCAGTATTCTGAACGGATGCCAAAAGGCCCCACATCTCGCCGTTTGATGATCTCTGTGGTGATGATGTCCGTGTCTGTGGTTTCTGTGGAGATATTCAGGAGATTAGCTTGGTAGAACATCTTACGATGATCAACAGCTCACAGATGTGTACTGCGACACAACACAAGCTCAACACAAGCATATTGGATCACTCCAAACATTTCTGTCATGTAATATTCCTGCGTGTTGGCAATATGTATCATCAGTGTCAAAAATAAGTAAGAGTATGGCACTTACTAACCAGGAGGACAATTACATTGCTCGCCCTTTTAAGGTCTGCTGCACGCCAAAGCCCACTCAGTTTAACTATTGATTTATCTGCAAACACTAATGAGACCTATAACCTGCCACTGACACACAAGTGCACCATTAACATACCAGATAAAGGCTTATGTTTATAAAAATCACACCCGTGTGAAATGAGGGGCGCTCTTGTCATCATACATCAATTCATGTTAGCGGACATTTGACATTGCTACATAAGGTGGTCCCTTATTGGCCAAGCGCTCCTAATATTAGCCGATTTGCTCGTTTACACAAGTTTACCCTTCAAGGTCAATGGCATTTAGTGTTTTGATGTTTAATTTACGTCATATTTAGCGGAATTATCAGCTCTTATCATACATCATCTCATACTGGCCAATCAGAATGCCTGTTGCCTGTGATTGGTTGGCTGATTTGCTCGTTTACATATGACGTAAATTTCCCTTCAATGTAAATGGCGTTTAATGTTTTGACGTTTAATTTACATCATATTTAGCGGAATTATGACGTCATTTCTCCATTCATTGCCAATGGCAAATATTGAGACGGGCAGGGACAAAAGCTGTTTAGAGAAGATCCTGATTGTAAATAGCTGAGACTTTAAATTTAATTATACTTTAAATTGCAATTAAACTTTAAATTGCAATTAAACTTTAAATTGCAACTGGTTTCATCTGCGCTTCAAACCATGTTTCTATGCCGCAGTGGAGCCCTGTAATATACAAGGAAGGCCAATGAAGGAAAGGACGAGGACTCTGTAGATTCCGGGGTTATCTGACCTTTACGTGAGGTTCCAACGGCAGCAGAGGGCTTCACGCCCATGTCATCCCATCTCAGGCAGGCCCACAGCAGCCGGAGCATGAGGCTAACTCCTGCCAGGGATCTCATCGTCTGAAGACGGTACCTGGATGAGAGATAGCGGTTATTTAATTAAACTCATAACTGTGGCAAGTGGCACTAAGGCTGTAATATGCACTTATTTACTACCCCATGACAAAAGACACATAAAATGATAAAATATTACAGTACATAATGCTACCATGGGAAAACACAAAACAGGTGATCTAAAAACAAAAGACAAAACAAAACAAAAAACACATAATATCCAAGACACAGCAAGTTCGGGCTTTCTGATATAATGCGGATATGAGCTACTTGTTAAGTCTGACGCCAATATCGGTAGAGGGCGCAAAGCCACGGGTTCATGTACTTTTTATTTGCATTGTAATCCCCATAGGGGGATTTTAGACCGCCTCATATAAGAACTGTGTTTGAAAAATAAACAGGCCGTTTAACTCGTATGGATATGAAGAATCAACTGACAGAGAAACGCTATTGTTACTGCTACTGAATTAGTTACATTTTCGCTAGAAACAGACTGTATGAGTGACTGACTGTCGCAAACAATACAGAGACACAATAACGCCGAGACAGCTTGTTTATTTTTGGACCACGATTTTAAGATGACCCCATGTTATTCTCCATAGAGAAATTACTTCCGTAAACCAGGGGAAACCAGGGGATGAGCGAGTGACGTCAGGACTTCGGCGCTCTATTGTAAATCAGGCAAAATGATGACAACCATATCATATGAATAAAAACTGATAATGAAAGTGATTCTGAATGCAAATGATATTCAAAAGACCTTTCATATCAGAGTTTTGCTGTGGCTTATTTTTCTGCAATAATCTGTGAACAGGCTTCTAATGAGTCAATTCATTACACTAATGTAAACAGGTTACTGAGGAATCAATCCATTCATGAAAACAAGCCTATACTGAATCAATGCATAACCAACCTCCATGTGATGTTAAAGGTGGGCCTGGGGGAGGGGTAGGGCCAAATGTCCAGTGACGGCTTGGCGTTGTAGCTGAAGATGGGCACCTCTCTGATGCCTGCCTTCCTCGCCATCCTCTTGAGGTCGTCGTTGGGCAGGACAAAGATGCTCTTCTTGCTGCTCTTGGTCACAAACTTGCGGTAGGAGGGCAGGGCGGTGCCCGAGCGCGACTTCTTGGACTTGGAGAACCTGAGGAGGGTGACACGGTCGCTGGTGGAGTACTCCTTACTGACGGTCATGGAGGTGGCTACCGACAAGCCGGAGGGGCCCGTCTTGGTGTCGGTGACTGTCGCCGTGATGACGGTTTTGGTTTCCTGGGAGACGGTTTCCCCAGGGGCCAGAGAGCATCTGCTACCACCACTGGTGGTAGTGGTGGTGGTCTTGGAGGTGGTGAGGGTGGAGAGGGTACTGGCCCCTGCTGTGGATACCACAGAGGGTTTATTGTTACTGCTACCGGATACCTCGCCGGCCTGTGCAGTGCGAGTCTCTGTTGCCACCGTGGTGGTAGTGGTGGTAGTCACTTGGGTGATGGTCTGAACCGCTTCACCACTGCTACTAGTACCGCAGTTCTCTGTGCCGTTATTGCTAAGGGCAGAGGATGTTGTCGACGTCGGAAGCTTACTAGACACCATCGATGGGGTTTCCATGGGCATTTCCCGGTGCTCGTTGGTTCCCGTGGAGTTCCCCACCTCGGCTACGTGGTTCTCCAGCCTGGGGATCTTGTTGGGCGGCTCGTGGTCCGTGTCTGAAACGGTGTCCTGCGACAGGCTCCCGTTCATTAGAGATTTGAGAAGTTCTTTCTGAGGTTTGATCTCACACTGGAGCTGGCCGGCCAGGCCAGGACTGACCTCGGGCTGAGCAGGAGCATCTTCTGCAGTTCTCCCGTTCACCTGCAGAGGGCCGGCTTTGCTTCGGTCCACCTCCGTGCTCTCAGTTGGCCTCTGTCCACTGCCTTCCTCTGTGTCCTTGTACACACGCTTCTTAGGGTTCTCTTCTGCCTGATTCACCTCTGCTTTGGGGGGCTTGTCTGCACTTCCTACTGCTTCTGACATAGAGTCTCTTTTACCGTTGAAATCATCGTTTGGCTGGGAATTCCCGTTCACCTCTTTATGGGCTAAGGCCACACCACCGTTACCCTGAACGGCGCCATGCCTGGACCCTGCAGTCTCTGTGGAACCTAACCTGATATCCAGGCTATCAGTTTGAGTCTTTGTCTCTGTGTGCTCCTGGTCAAAGTTCAGCTTCTTAACCACACCGTCCTTCACCTGCAGACCCAGACCCACAGCCTGCCTGTCCTCCACTTTGACAACCGATGCCGTCACCACCGGCGCAGGCTTGGCAACGGCGGAACCTTCGACTTTGACCCCGGCAGCGGAGGCCTTGGAAGCGGCAATCTTGGCCTGCAGGGTGGCCAGTCGGAGACGCTCCAGACGCAGCTTCTCCTCCAGGGTGAACTGCTTGACGCGGCGCTGCAGCAGGCTGTCCAACTTGGAGGGCTTCACTTTCTTTTTGTATGCGGTCCGCAGCTGGAAGCCCTCGCTGACGTTCACCACGTCATAGTTGAAGGGCTTTGTCGCTGCACTCTCCGTTTGCTCTTCCTTCACGGGCTGACCAGCAGGTGGTGAAGGAACACTCTTCCCAACATTGTCTTCTGAGATGGAGTGAGAGAGAGAGACAGAGAGAGAGAGAGGGGGGGGGGGTTCAGCAACATCAATCGGATGTCACAAAGCACAGGTTACAAAAACTGAATTCTGACAGAAAAGGAATGGCGACAAGCCACAGAATGACATGGTCTACTGAGATACTTAATTCCCGTAATCTACCTTTCTCTGCGGTTGAAGAACATGAGGAGGCTGCTGTGCTTGGATCAGTCTCCATCTTTTCTACCGCCGTGTCTTCAGTCTCCATCTTTTCTACCGTCTTGTCTTCAGTCTCCATCTTTTCTACCGCCGTGTCTTCCATAGTTTCTTTCTCTACAACGTTTTCCTCCTCTTCTTTCGCCTTTACAGACGGTCCCTCCCCCGATGGCGTGCTCTGTGAAGACGATTCCTGTTCTTTATCTGTGGTGCTCGGAGTAGATGGCGCCTCCACCTTCATTGACTCCTCATTCTGGCTTGTGCCCGGCACTGAGCTCTCTTTGGCCGCTTTGACTCCTGTGGAAGCACATCAGTAAGTCAACAAGGTTTGGAATTAATATTAAATCAATCTTTATTAGGGGACTCAGGTCCATAGACAAGGTACAGTACAAGGAATAAAACATTTAAAGACACACGACAGGCAATAAAAAGATAATTAAGACAACATAAAAAGAAAATGGATATAAGGAAAGACACTTTGTGTTTAAACCAATCCTATTATGTACTGTTGGTTGTATGTGGAAAATGTTTTGTTTTGTTTAAGAAGATATTGTGTGACTTGAAGCGTTATTCGTTTTTTGACGATCATTAAATTCAGCTAAAGTTATTTGGTAAGATTTTTATTGATTATTCCAAACTGACTGGCCTGCTATAATTGGTGCTACAATTAACTACAATTGCAACCGTTATAATACATCAATAAACCGATCGTCCAATTAGTCAAATCAAATTCTAATAATATTCTGACCATTGACTATCAATGATAAGGGCTACCAACTAAACCCTAGGAGAAGCTCTTGTCATCCTGCTAAATACCTAACTGACACTGACGCTGATGACATTGCGCTTATCAGTCAATCGTTGAAGTACGCTCAGGCTTTCCTTCAGTCTCTTGAGCAGGCCTCCAACTGTGTTGGTCTTTATCTCAACGAGACAAAAACTGAATACGTAAATATATGCAAATCCAACAATAACCACGTTAACAAAACACTTAACACTCCTTTGAAACAGGTTGATGACTACAAGTATTTGGGTTCATATACATCTTCTTCCCAAAAGGACTTTCAAACTAGGAAGGGTATGGCGTGGTCAGCCTGCAATGGCATAACATCTGGTCATCCCAGTTTAGTAAGAGGTTCACTTCAAAGTAAAACTATTTAGGACGACCGTCAAGCCGATTCTACTCTATGGCTCCGAGACATGGACACTTTCAAAGAAATTAGATAAACGGCTGGATGGCACTTACACCCGCCTTCTAACGAGAGCGCAAAATCTTTCTTGGAAGAGCCACCCCATCGACGTCTCTAATATACGGTAACCTTCCCCGTGTTTCTTCACTAGTCCGATCCAGAAAAACATAGTTTGCTGGCCACTGCTACAGAGCTGAACATGAGGTTATATCTTCCCTTCTCTGAAATCCTGCCTCAAAGCAGATCAGAGGTAGAAAACTGTCGCTCGCGGAAGTCTGGCGTGGCATTGTGAAATCCATGATCTTGATTGCGGTCTAAAAATGATGATGATGCTGACCATCGATTAATGTATTAGATTCTATTATCGTTTCACCCTAAAGTCATTAAAGGTGCACAGTGAACCAAACACGATCAGCTACGAAAAAATGACTGCCAGCTCAGCTCTTACCCTCCAGTGCTTTCCGGTAGTTGACGTTGGTGTTCCCAGGGAGCCGGGGGACAAAGCGTGGCACGTGGGTCTTACTGATCCAGCTCCACCCTCCATAACCAGTGACTCTGTACTCCTCCCCCTTCTGCTTCCACACCTAAACACACACACACACACAGAATAATGAGGAAAAGGGAAAGCGACAACAATGACCCTTAACCCATTTTGACCTGAGATCAGATTCTAAAAATGTCTTCTACATCCTGACAGTTTTCTGAAAAAGCTATGTTTCTATGTCAGTGGTTCTTTGAATTTTCAAAAATAGCAGACCTACAAGCTCGTAGCGCGCCACTCGGTGGCGCGCTATGAGCTTGTAGATCTGCTATTTTTCAATAGCTAAAGCATAACATAATGCTAACACCAAAAGGGGTTCCCGCCCAAAATGGGTTACGGTTCCCATTTACACTTAATTCAGTCAGTCCTATAGTGTTTTACACCCAGGGTGTAAGATGCCCAACAAGAGCGAGCATGCTCAGCTTACCTTCCATGGGTAAATAAATATAAATGCACCTTGATATAAATAAAATAATACGGTCCCCACTCCCCACACTTCAGGAATCTCCTTTGTCTGACCTTGACCGAGACATTGACCTTTGTGAGCCAAATAATGCAAATCCTGTCTTCAGAGCAGCCTACTAATCATTTGGGGCAATTATCATGGAAATCTGCCTATGCGTTCTCAAGTTACCATGCAAGAAACAAACGCAGACATTGTAGGCTGTGGCTGGTAGATTTAACCCAGACCAGGAACGCATCCGTGTCACCATAGCTTTAAACCACTTTAACCATTATTTTAAACTTTAGCTGGTGTAAAATAGCAGATATACAAGTTCATAGCGCGGCACCGACTTCCGTGCTACGAGCTTGTAGATCTGCAATTTTTTTAAATGTGGTGGAAATCTTTGAATATATATTCTGTCACAGCGAACGTTTTTAACTCAAACATTTTCTCGTAGTTTAAGGTGTCCTTAACATGAAAAAGTTTGAGCACCACCGATATAGAAACAGATTTTTCAGAAAACTGTCAGGATTCAGAAGACATTTGTAGAATCTGGTCTCAGGTCTTAATAAGCCGCTAAGGTCATGCAGACTCACCGTGTGTTTGATGGGGATGGTGTACTTCACCCAGGTGGCTTGCAGCATCGTCTCCTCATGTTCCAGCTTATTCTCTCGTTTCTTCACCTTCTCCTTATCGTCCCGCTCCATGGAGGTCATGCGATGCAGCCTACGACAAAAAACAAACAAGCAAAACCCCAACAAAGTAGATGTAAAGATCGAATCAGCAAAGTAGCTATAATGATTTGGCTCTTCAGCAACACCCCACTACACAATGGGGCCTTTTCACTCTCCTGGGAGCTAGAGTCCTTCCTGGGAGCAATGTGAGCTACTAATACTATTATGTACGCTTATGTACTACTATTATGTACATTGATTGATTACCTTGTGTGTCCGAGAGAATCCTTCCACACTGGCAACATGACCACTGGTTTGATGGCACACTCCAGTATGGCCAGGGCCAACGCAAACTCCCTGGCCTTACTGCACATCTGGACTGCTTTGTTCCAGTTGGATCTGGAGAAATGTACAAAGAAATATGAGTTGCAAACTTTCTTCCACTGTGTACTGCCACATGAGAAAGTTTGACATAAGTTATATTTTTCAAAGAGGGATAGGCAGTTCTGAATGCTGACATAAGTACTGTATCAAAAGTCATCTACCAAATTAATGCATTTGTGCCTGTAAATGGTGGTGTGGATTACAAGCTTAGCTCAACACGCACACTTGGGAACTGTTGGCCTAGGGAGCACTCGGGTTGGAACTTGGAACGCTGCTATTTGTCATACAACAAAAAGCACATAGAGGCTTAAGTGGTACAAAACAACAAAACAAGGTACCCCACCTGTGTGATGCCCAGTTGGGGTGCATGAAGGGCCCGGGGACGTTGCTCTCCAGCTGGATAATGGTGAGGCGCAGGGTGGAGATCGTCAGCGACCTGGAGCCGTGGATGGAGCCGTTCCACTTGAACTCGGCGGCCGCGGTCAGGCTGAACTTGTGAGACAAGTGGCGCCTCTTGTCGTGGTCCTCGCGGTGCTGGTGCTTGTTGAGGGCCATGACATTGGTGCTGTACTGGTTATGGTACACCCTGTATTTACCCTCTTGACCCAGCTTGAAGAAGCTGTTCAGGCATGCCTTGGTCGCCAGGTCTCTTTTGATAGGACCAGTACGGGAGGCATCGCCATCGGAGCGTGTGGGAGAGGACTGGAGGAACACAGAGAGACAGGATTACACTGAACAGTCTGTGAAGAACATCGTCAATGTTTAGGTTATAATGGGATTCTTTGTCCAAAAAGAGTATTTCTATTTATTTCATAATCAATATGAATCCTTTGCAGAAAGGCCACCAATAGTGTCTTACAGCGTGATACAAACAAACACACGCAGGTGCACACATACACAAGCGACGCATGCCTCACCTCTTTGCTGCCTCTGGGCACGTCATTACTTGACTCTTGTCCAGCTGGCGTTTTCTCGCTCTTAACCTTCTCGTGTTGCTCTGCTGGTCACAGAACACATGACGCCAACAACACAGTATATTAATATTAAACTATATAATTGATTCATACACTGGGACAATAAGGCACATTTCATACAACATGGACTTTTGTAAAACAGACGTCGGTCTATCTTCAGGTTTACCTGTGCCATCCTGGCTGCTGGTGGCCAGGTCCGGCTCGTCTGGTCCCTTGAGGGCCACAGTCCCAGGCGACCAGCTGCCACCACTGTTCTCTTCTGCCAGCGTCTGCTGCTTGCTCTGGGCAGGGGGCTTCCCCTCACTGCAAGCTTCTGCTTCCATGTCTTTATCTACAGAGGAGAAGATGGGAATGCCTGAAAACATCGTTCAAAAAAATATATATAAATAATAAAAAAAGATACCAAGCCTCAGCGGGCTGGGATTGGAAAATTAAAGCATGCGCCATTATCACTGTCAGCAGGCTCTTTGTAAAAACTCCAGCTGTGTGAACCACAAAAGGCAGGAGATGTGCCCACGACAGGGAGGCAAGGATATGGGCTGACCTAAACAGATTCAAAGCACCAAATGTCTGAAAATATGTGGGGGGAAAAATAAGTCTGTAAGCAAATGCCTCGCCTGCTCCTTAATGATAATGCACAATTAGCATAGTGCACCAATAAACTGCTTTACGTTTAACCGACAAATAAGCGCATTGGTGGCCAGCGAATACTAAAACTCCTCTAGCAAGCATAACCTACAGTATACAATCAAAGCACAAGCTATTGTGATACAACATTAAGACAGCTCTGGCCCTAAGCTATTAAAGCAGATAATCTTTCACATTGTGCACAATATTAGACAAGACTTTGTAGTGGAGGTAGAAAGCAGGGCATCTGATTGATTCTGGCTGGCAGTGGCCATGGAGCCTTTTATTCTGGTTATAGTAAACCAGTCGATTTCCACACTAATTTGGAATGAGAAGCGGCTGGTTGTGACAGAGTTTGCGTGGTAGACCCTGCCAGGGACGCCAACTACCACCCTGCCAAAAGCAGCCTTTTCAAAGAATCTGAGCACAAGAGGCAGGGTGAATTATGTGGAGGATGAAACCAAACAAGAGATGAATGCAGCTGGAGAATGAATAGAGCATGTAGGTGGTAGAATGGCTGCTCAGCAGAACAGCTGTGGCTCTGTGCTTACAGTAGGCCAAAACGCATCTAATGGAACAGAGAATAGATAGCAGCAGGTCAAGGTCCTGCTGGAACAACTAAGAAGAGGAGAAAAGGACCTTATCCAATTAGATGTGTAGCCAAGACGATAACAGATGCACTGAAAAGGGAAGGGGAAATGAATATGTAGAAAATAGGCTAATGAGCACTTTAGCGTATTTCTAGAGGTAAGAACCAGAGACAAAGTAAAACAAGATGGGTGAACAGCTATATCAAACTAAGCAGTATACAAAGGGCTCCAGAAAGCATGACGATGTTCTGCCTTAAAACTCAATGGTCGCCAAAGACTTATTTAACTTCTTTTTCATGATGTCCTGGAGCGCCAAGGACGTGTTTTTTCTTTTTAGACTTTTTTTTTGGAAAAAAATAAAAATATCTAAAATGAAATAAAATATATATGGTGGCGGTCTGGGACTTTTGGCGCCCCCTGGTGGCGGTGAATGAGTTGCATAGTACTTGCAATATCTTCGGAGCATGAAATGGTCTGAAGGTAGAATGTGCTTGGTGGCCGATAGGTAGATGAGGACACATGCTGCACACATGTAGGCCAACAGAAAGATGTGACATTGAGATTGGGCAGAATGAGCACAGATGCATTAAAGGATGGTTGGACAGGGGTTGGGGACATTTCCCAGGTACCTGTCCTGTCCTGCTTGGGGCCAACAGAGGACACCCCTCTCTCCTGGCTCCCAGTTGGAGTGGGCTGGGTCCCCTCAGCGGATTCAGAGGTCTGGTCTTTAGAGACGGCTGAGTCCTGGGAGGTTGAGCCAGGCTTAGGATCAGAGGTATCGGCCTCTTCTCCGGGAGCGGGGGGTTTGACTGCTGTGGTACAAGCAAGTCACACTCAGCACCAGAGTCACCTCAGAGTACCATTATACAAGTTCTGTGCCTTTGTTGCGCTAAATAAACTTCTTACAGCCCTCACACAGTCCAACAATAAGGGCTGCCAGATTGCACTGAGCATGTAAAGAATCACACCCGTGTGAACAGAGTGGTGCAAGGTCTTATATAGGTCAGTGACATCACACACTAACCATAGCAACCATGCTCACCCGTACAGGCACAAACACACAGGTACTAACAAAGCCAGTTGTTGTGGTTTGCACCACTCAATAACAAAGCCAGTTGTTGGAGTGGTTTGCACCACTCAAAAAAGACAAATCTTAATTCAGTGTACAGTGAACTTGCTCAAAGACAGACTAGCTAGACTAGGGTCAATTTCTAACACGTCATCCAGCTCCTACCTTGTGAGACAGTATCTTCCTTGGAACCTGGCTCTTTGTGTATTCCACTCTCTGACTGTGAGGCCGACTCAGGGGGCATCTCTCCCGTCTTGACAGGGAATGCTGCTGCTTGCTGTGCCTCTTGTTTGACTTTCAAACTAGCCATGATCTCTTCTATAAGTAAAAGGGGGAAAGAAAATGTTCACTTGATCATCTACTCAGACAAGTTGAAGTAGGCACATTTAAGCCATTTGTTTAATTTTACATTTACTTAAATGTTCTTAGATTGGGGTGCACCAGCTGGGATTGTGGGGGAATGGGAATAGAGCGCCAAAAGTCAATCTCACACTTAAAATCGTCTCATATAAGCATTGTGGTCCAAAAATAAACAAACTGCCCCGGCGTTATTGTCGGGGAGTTGTCTCTGTATCGTTTATGACAGTCAGTCCCTCATATTTGATACAGTCTGTTTCGAAAATGTAACTAATTCAGCAGCAGTAACATTTTCTCACAGTCAGTTGATTCTTCATATCCATGAGTGAAACGGCTGGGATGATTTGCTTATTTTTCAATCAGTTCTTATGAGGCGATCTAAAATCCCCCTATGAGGACTTAGCGCCCTCTACCGATATTGACATCAGACTTCAGTGCTCTATGTCAGGGGTCCTCAACTGGCAGACCGCGGTCCGGTCCACCTCTCTGTGGACCCTTTTTTTTTGGGGGGGGGGGGGGGGGGGTCGATCAATTAATTAATTGATCGAATTAATCAAAATTTTCATATGTTTTGAAAAGTACTCTTTCCCGCCACAAAACATCTGACAGAGGAATCCAGAACAAGGAACTGGAGCAGAACACAGGCTTGCATCTGATAACATGCTGCCACGAACATTGTGGCTCATGGTTAACCCCTTCCTTGAATGCCAAGTCTGCCAAATAGAAATAGTTACAGAAAAATATATACAATATTATAATGATAGGCAAGTGTACCGGTTTGTGTGGAAACGTGACCAACCAAATTTACGATAAATGGCTCTAAAAGCCAAAAAAACGAATGTGGTGTCTTCTAACCAGTGCTAGCTTCTTTTTCTGACAATTCTGTGACAACTGTCAAAGTAGCAGCACACTACCTGAGGGGAAAGGTAGACATGTTATATGGAGCTTTTACAGAAGCAAGTACAACATGTGTATACTTGCTCAGTCATGTATACCCGGGCCTGGTCTAATGTTAGTCAGATCAGAGAGAGACCATTCAGCCTTGCCTCTATTGCCTTGTGAAATATAAACTAAATCTATAAGCATTGTTGCACAACAAAATACAAGGCGAATGACAATGATTAAATAAATGAATTGGAATAGTAGAAGAAATACCCCAGGTGAAGGAGTTTAAGTATCTCGGGGTCTTGTTCACGAGTGAGGGGAGGACGGAGAAGGCGATCAGCCGGCGAATCGGAGCGGCAGGGGCGGTATTGCAGTCGCTGTACCGCACTGTTGTGACGAAAAGAGTTGAGCCAGAAGGCAAAGCTCTCTGTCAACCGAGCAATCGCCGTTCCTACTCTCAGCTATGGTCATGAAGTGTGGGTCATGACCAAAAGAATAAGGTCGCGAATACAAGCGGCCGAAATCAGTTTTCTCCGACGGGTGGCTGGCATCTCCCTTAAAGATAGGGTGAGAAGTTCAGTCACGCGGGAGAGACTCGGAGTAGAGACGCTGCTCCTTCGCCTGGAAAGGAGCCAGCTTAGGTGGTTCGGGCATCTGTAAGATGCCTCTCAGGCGTCTCCCTAGGGAGGTCCTCGATGCACGTCCCACTGGGAGGAGACCCCGGGGCAGACCAAGGCGCAGATGGAGGGATTACATCGACTCACTGGCCTTGGAACGTCACAGGATCCCCCAGGAGGAAGTCACTAATGTTGCTCTGGAGAGGGAAGTCTGGAGCTCTCTGGTGGAGCTGTTGCCCCCGCGACCCGACTACTGAAAAGCGGTTGAAGATGGATGGATGGATATATAGAATAGTGGAAGACGGTACTTCTTCCACATATAATACAAATCCTCATAAAGACAGGAGAAGAACAGACACTAGCACTAATAGATTGTGTTGTGGCTGGTGAGTTTTTCCAACTCAAGGGGCATTTCACCACCAGTCATCATCTTGAGGTCCATGTGTGTACCCAGGCTTCTTGAAGTGAAATCCTGAAAAATATGAGAGTATGCTCTTCCCCTAGGCAACTGTGGATGAAGCCATTAGTATTGTGGCTTGATTGGAATTCACCAAGAACTGTCTATTTCTGGCTTTATTTAGATAGGACAGGAAATTGAGGAAAGTTACATGTTCCATTTCCTTCCCCCAATTTCCTGTCTATAGCTGGAATCAAATGAGGGATGTTGCAATTATGTGGTCGGCACAGTATCTGACCAGGCAGCTACCAGGCATCCCACCAAGAAATGTCCAATGGGTGTTAGATGAACTTCCTTGATAAACTGCCTTACAAAATCAAATATGTATCTTGGGATCTACATGGAACATGGATCTCACTTCACGTGGGCACTCCGGGCAGCGTGTGACGTCAGTCATCTATGAAGTCAGTAAGTTAGGCAATAAAAAAGAAAATTCCTTCTGTCATTTCTTTTTTGCAGTTTTTACTTGAATGTATTGTTCTGGTAACTAAGTGAGTGTCATACTATAAGTTGTCTGTCATGTTGTCTTGGATTTACCTTTGTATGTTCACATCATTCAGTTGATAAAACCTTTACAATAAGCTTTTTTAAGAAATGTACTTTTATGCCACAAGACTGGAGTAGATCGTGATAAAATCCTATGTATTGAATCGAGAATCATTTTGAATAGAGAATCGTTTCGAATCTGGAAAAAAATGCTTTTGAATTTTAAAAAAACTAATCGTTTTTGGATTGAGAATTGAGTTGAATCGAATCGTGACCACAAGAATCGGAATTGAATCGAATCGTGGGACACCCAAAGATTCACAGCCCTAATATATATATATATATATATATGCGCCTGTACCGTTGATGGCAGTGAGGTACGCCTTGTTGTTCCCACGGGCCTTGTTGGTGAGGTCCTCTGTGATGTCCATGTGTTTGTGCACCTCGTCCTTCATCTCTTCCAGCGTGGCGCACAGGTCCCCCTCCCAGTACGTCTTGTCCATGCCATCCAGCAGCTCGGCCAGCTGAGCCTTGGTGCTGTAGTACCAGATCTTCTTCCTCTCCTGTTCCCCCTCCTCCTCCCTGGGGAAAAGAGTAAAGGATATGTGGTGTGATGAATAAAAAAAACCCTCACAAATCAAACACATCATTCCTTCTTAACTCAAGTGTAATTGTAATTCACTGAAATTCACAAAAATCAACATGAACATCATGTGTATCGCCATTGTATTCAGGGAATAAGTATTTGGTCCTGGTAATTTTAATGAATGATTAAGAAGGGAGTCATTGCAGTTCTCGTACTATGAACTCGTACATAAAAACAGCTTTAAAATTCTCCAAACCACCTTTGGAAACCTTACAAACCACACAGTGAATTGTCTTACGTTTTGGTTTGTACTGCAGTCAAAACAAGATTATTTTTGGCTTTGGAAAAAAGAAAAGAAAAAAACCGTGATGTGATAAAGGAACAGAGTGTCTCAAGACAAGAGGCATTAAGCAGCAAGTGCATGAACCTCACTCAAGTCATTTTTTTCGCATTCCCACTGCATCATAAATAGCATAAAAACCCTTTGGGAGCATAGACTCATGAAATGCACCTGAGCTACCTGTTATCCTCTTCAGAGGTTATATTATCCTGGTGTAAATAACAATTTAGCTCTATCTAGCAGAAAGTTTAACATCCGTTTTGATAAATGAAAAACTGTAGGCCATGCATATGGTATAGTATAAATCTGAATCTATTCTTACAAATTAAATTATCCTCTTGTCTGTACTGTAGGTCAGTGTAGGACATCATCCCTCTCGGTGTAGGTGATATTCAGAGTCAAATTAAATATGATACATTTACCGTAGGCAAAAATGTCACTGTAAAGCTAGTACAAGGGTTGAAAAGTATAGACTGTAGACGAACACAAATTAAAGAGCCTTATGTCTTGTGCCATTGATGTTCAAATTCACCCCCGGTAGCTGACCAGAGCATCAACGACTTAACCAGGACATCCCTGGTTTTAGTACCAACTGGAGGCCTGTCATCTTTTCTTGTCTATGCACTCAGCTTTCTGAGTGCATAGACAACGCAAAAAAAGTATCCATTTGCAACTATGCATGAAAATAAACAAATTCTCACCTAATGCATTTTAATGTTCAATGAATGCATTCATTAGTAATCAAAATCACAAAAGCGTATCAACAATAACATGTTAAAGGACCTATAACATAAAATTCAACTTGTGTGTTTTTGGGTCTCACATATGTGTTTTCTATCCCCACAAATAACCAATTTTGAACAATCAGGCTTTCATATCATATTGGTGTTTTAATGGAAATTGCTCTCAGGAACAGCTCAACTGATTTTGGCCTCATCGTGATGTCATCAATGTCACCCTACTTTGTATAATTCCTCCTCTTCTTCAGTCTTCAGTTCCAAATTTGCATTTCCACTTTGTTTACAATGTCCACCATTGTTGATTTTCCAAGCTGGCATGGAATGGAAACAAGCCTGGTTTTATCTAGCATCAGTATTATAATGACTCAAATATTAAATAATCTGCATATCAGCACCCCCACCACCTCAGGACATTGTGGTACTGCAGCTAAAACTGCTTTCAAAGTCCAGAAAGAAATGACAAGGCCTGGTTATATCAGAGTGGTGAACGAGGTTCAAACCATTAGAAATAAGTTTGAGGGACATAGACAATATGATATTAAATATTAAAAGCAGTTTTAAAATGCATGTTATTTGCGCTTTAAATAACCTTTACACAGGGATGTATGTGCGGTGTGTGCGGTCTGTAACAAACAGGACTAACAGCAAATGGTGGAAGTGTGCCTATTTCTGAAGACCATTGCCTCGTCTTGTTTATTTTTATTTTTTATCTTTACTAATAATTCTAGAGATTGCGTCCTGTGCTGTGCTTGGCTGATTGAGTCCTCAAAATGTTCGAAAAGCGTCCTCAGATATTGCGCGGGAATGCACGCTGTGATTGGCTGGAAGGTGTGAATTTCTGCAAATCTGCGCTGTGATTGGCTGGAAAATCATTCTTTCATAGGACAGGGGACAGAGGACAAAGGACAGGGGACGGGACATTCTGTACAGTAGAACTATAAATACTTTGGGTGCTCATATCCTAGAATTCGGTATGGACTATGTTCTTTATAATTTTTGTAACACATTTTTAAGTTGTAATCCGGGGTCGCTACGCTCCCCCTGCCAACCTGGGGAGAGCCCAGAACTGAGCTCATGCTTCCTTCAATGCATGAGGAGTGAGCACGCCGCTTCTTGCACTGCACAGTGGAGCAGTGCTACCGACCGCCACTGTGCCCCCTCTTCTTTTTGGTAAATGGGACATTTGGACTTGTCCCCTTTACATATCAAACTGCTGTACTATTTGCCTTTCTTGGCTTTGATTTTTCTAATGTAGAACTCAAGTTCCTTGCCTTCCAGGATGTAGCCATCTGCCCTGCCACACTGGCCCGGTCTGGAGGCAATGCAGGCAAGAATTTTGCCCTGCTGGAAGTGCTCCTCCAGGAGGGTGCTGATCTTGCAAGTCTTTTTGCGTTCATCCAACTTCTTTTGGATCTTCTTGGACCTTTTCTTGTTCAGAATCTCGTCCTCCTCAGAAGTCAGTTTGGCTCCCTTCTTGCGTCCTAGAGGAGTGGCATAGTGAGCCTCATACCACTGCCTGAATGGTACACCGTCAACAAGGATGATGCAGTTCTTCACCAGAGTCTTGGTTCTCACAAGCTCATTGTTGGAGGCATTGTAGACGACATCAAGGATCCTGGTTTTGCGTGTGCAGCACTCAGAACCCCATGAAAAGTTACCAACATCCAACCTCAGGGCACGGTATTTCTTGTTTCCGCCGCGAACTCTCACTGTATGGATACGGCGAGGTCCGATCTTTGTGTTTGCAGGAGGGCGCCCAAGTTCATACTTCCGCTTCTTGTGGTAGGGCTTGCGTTTACCGCCGGTCTTGCGGCGTTTATGCCAGTTGTCCCTCGAAATACCCATTCTCAGGCACCAGCTAGAAAGAGTGTATCGTTTATTTTCAATGATAACTAGCTGCCTAATATATATTCATAAAGTGGTCTGATGGCAGGACAGGTGGCCCTCTGATGTCACCCTGACTCAGCCATAACCATATAAGGAGTTACCAGCTCCATATATGGTGAATCAAGGGGGCATGTGCCCATATAATTGGCATATACATTACGGATGACATCAGTGACACATTCTCCATATATGGGCATAAAAAGGACATAGAC
Source organism: Electrona antarctica (assembly GCF_951216825.1). Classification (NCBI taxonomy): domain Eukaryota; kingdom Metazoa; phylum Chordata; class Actinopteri; order Myctophiformes; family Myctophidae; genus Electrona; species Electrona antarctica. The sequence continues at coordinate 14,277,346 of NC_136795.1, read as the reverse complement.
TGAGTCTGACAGATACACAGATCGGTTGTCCAGAGCCACAGATCCGACCGATATGCCCATATATGGTCATTTGCATATATGGGACCGACTGACTTCAAACTCGGCACGTGCAGCGGCAAGGACTTGAGGGAGTGCGGTGCCCACTGTTAAGTTATTCGGAAAATTCAGGAAATTTTATTATGTCGAAAAAATAATCTCCCCCCAGTTCCCATTTGGAAAGATGTACTATAATAGTGAGTGACGTTTTGAGCACCAACCCTTGCACCATCACTCACTAATACATCTTTGGTAATTGCCTGCCCTATTTCACCTTTTATTTCTGAAAAGCAATATAGTACAGCAGCGGCACGGCGACTGACTGGTGGTGATTCTTTGTTTTACATAGAATAGGACAGGAGCGAGTCAGGATACTGAGGGCAGAGATGGGGAAAGTCAGCTGGAATTAAATTCCAATGATTGATGCAATATCCGGTCACCTTTCAGCCTGACTATCATGGTGATTGTTCTTTGATTTATCAAAAATAGCAGATCTACAAGCTCATAGCGTGGCACCGAGTGCCACGCTATGAGCTTGTATATCTACTATTTTTCAATAGCTAAAGTTTAAAATAATGGTTAATGTGGTTACAAGCTAAGGTGTCACAGATGCGTTCCAGGTCTTAATGGGTTAAGGACTGGATTAATGAGAAAGAGATGCGAAAAGAGGATATGAATTAGGCATGGATCAGCCAGATTCTGCACTCAATTTGTTTAGTCACCAGGTGACTTTAGAGTGGAACTACACACCCCATTTAAGCTTGAACACACCTCCTTCACGTGAACACACCTCCTTCACGTGTTCAAATTTTTTTTGAGGTAGGGGTGCACGATTATGACATTATTATGACCAATATCCGATTATTTGCAGGGTCATATCTGCCAATACAGATTCTGACCGATTCCGATATTATACAGAGGACCACAATGGAAAAAGCCTAGCCCCGCCGCCTTAGGGGCTTGGCCCAAATCCTGTTAAATGTAGAATTTAGCCATTGACGGTCACATTATTATTGCTTCATCAATATCGGGGAAAATAATATATTCATTAATTAAATAATATTTTGAGAGACCGATCCGATACCGATATGGAATTTTTAAGGCCGATTCTGATACACTATTGATTATATCGTCGCATCTCTAATTTGAGGTGAAGTCGAGGACTTCTCCCCCAGAGTCTCCCATTCACATCAGGTGCACTTGTTTAAGGATGCGCCCAGTACCCACCCAGTCACATGATAGGCAGAAAAAGGTCTAAGACCGAGCACGTTTTAAAAACAAATGCACATAGGGACACGGTGGCACAGTCTGTAGTGCTGTCACCTAACAGCTAGAAGGTCCTGGGTTCGATTCCCGCTGGGGACGCTGGGGCGTGTTCTCCACTGCCCCCCCCCACCCCCCCATGTTGGCAGAGGAAGTGTAGCGCCCAGGATTACATTCGATAATTGACACTGGGTGAAAAAATGGGTTGCAAAATCATGGGATTAAAAAAAATGCACATCTGTTATCTGTCTATTTATCCTCCACCATGTGGCCTTTTGTTTTGACTGAGAAGGCTGCTTTCCGCTGCTTCAGGGCAGTCAGGTACAGTTAGGTCTCTGCTGCCGGAAGGGACAATTTTAAATCAAACTAAAACCCTATCCAGCTGCTATGTCCCAACGAGGAGCCTTTAAACGAGTGCACCCAATGACAGCCAAGAACAATATACTCCAGAGGCATGCAGTGCAGAATGTAACAGAATTTTTCAACATTTTTTTAACCAAGACCAGAGCTACTCTGATTTGTGACAGAAACAGGCCTCAACAATGCACACTTGAGACTGGGACTAGAAACTATTGTTATCTTACAAATGGTCCTGTACACACATCTACCCAGGAAAGGTTTTAACTTACACAATGATCCTTCTGTTGAGGAACCAGTACTGCCTCTGATGGCGGTCATACCCAATAGGCTCCTGGCGGATGTAGGGCTTGTTTTTCTGCATCTCTGTTACACAGTCCGTGACGCCAGGCACCTTGTGCGCCACGCAGATCTCACACCGCCACTCGTCCTCCGGGACCACCTGCAGAGGCGGTTTGACACACTCCAGGTGGTAGACGGCCGAGCAGGTCTCGCAGCACAGCAGTTCACCCAGGCGGTGGCAGACACGGCAGTGGTCATCGTACAGCAGCACCCCCTCAGACATCAGTTCGTCGCGGGCGATGTTGGTGGTGAGGAACTGGTCGACCAGAAACTGCAGCACTTTGATCTTGCTTTTCAGCGGGCCGTAGGGGTATTCGTCCACCTCCTGATAGGGTAGGACGTGGTGATACTCGCGGTCACTCTCGCAGTACGCCCGTACCACCTCGGGCCACGTCATGCCGTCGATGAAGTACAACGTGGAATTAACGCTGTCCTTGAGGTCGACGGGCCCAAAGGAGGTGTTGGAGGTGTCTTCCTCACGCAGAATGACCTTCAGCAGGGCGATGTGGGTTTCTGCCATCAGTGTGCACTGCTCCTGACCCATCAATGCCGCACAGAAGTCCTCAAAGCGGAACGGGGAGAGACGCAGCACAGTGCCGAAGTTGCGCAGCACCTCGTAGATGGACGAGACATTGAGGAGCTCCTCGCTGGGCACCAGGAGATCCTCAGAGCACTCCGGAAGCTCAAGAGGCGGAATCTCCTTCTCCTCCAGGATAGGAGTGCGAGGCCGGGGAGCCTGTGACTTCCTCCTCCCTGTCGGATAAGGAGAGAGATCAGCAAACCATGATTGAAAGACTAATATCCATATGACATACATAACTTAATTTTAAGTACAACTGACATTTTGTTTTCAAGCTACAAGTAATCCATATTGCTATAAGTGTTAGTTAGTTTATTTTTATTTGTGGAGGACCAAGTGGAGGCCGCTTAAACTTTTTGATCACATTATTTAATTCGTCCTTCCAATTAAAGGTTATCAATATTCACATGAACTGTGTGACGTTTCATGAGATTCAATCACTTTAATTTATAGGTTGATAATGATATAAAAACACATGGCCCGGCCAGTGTGTGGTCAGGTAAAAGTGACTCCACCCCCATGCATAATCTGCAAAAAGAATCAGCTATTACTAGCTAATAAGCGAGATAAACGAGATTAAAGTATGTATAATATATTATAACATAGCTCTCGCTTTCCAAGTATGCAGGTGACTCAAAACAACGCATATGCTGTTGATAAATTAATGGACAACATGCTAGATTGTTCTAACTTTAACTTCTAGGCAAATTCTGCAAAATGATGCACATGCTAAGCTATCGAGTTAGCTTAGGAGCTGTCATGATTTCACGGAAGTTCATTTTGCGCTATTAATAGTTAAATTGTAGTCATGATCAACAACTAGAATTTGTTGTGAGGGTAGCTGGCAATATAGTGCCCTCCGCATATGCATCTATAACGTTTCGCGGTTACCTAACGTGTTCCGTCTGCAGGATGTAAGCAGACAGCATGAGCTAACGTTAGCAGGCTAGCAGTTAGCCTTTAGCTCAGAATGATAATTACCCAGATTGGACAGTGCATGTGCTAGTAATCATGCAGATGCTACAATAACACGTAATTTGTACAGAGGTTCGTGTCAACAAGACAGTACTTGCACACTTTAACGTTCATTCCACCTGCAGCATTGTGGAGTTGCGACTGAGGCCTGTGTTTTGTGCATTCTCCATTTTGAACAATACAATTCCCTGCATTGTCAAAAACAATATATAACAACTATGCATATTGGGCAAGGTTTGAGGTACACCTCATTGTGATCAGGGGGTGGTCCCCCGCGGGGAGCACTTCATCATGTTTATTTACCCGGGGTGCTGGCGTGAGTGCCCTGGCTCTTAAAGCTGCTCTCTGTGCAGCAGCTAGCAGCATCCCCATCCTCCTCCTCCAGTAGAGTATCATCCAGGCAGTCAGAGTCTTCCTCCTTGAGGGCCTCGTCCTCTTCTGATGCGGGCTCTTCCACAAACTCCTCTTCCTCCTCGGATCTCAGGCTGACAGCGTCGTCGTCCTCATCGCTTTCGTGGTCATCGTAGACCACTGCTTTGGAAGAAGCCCTCCGCCGTCCTCCTCCTCCACCACCACCAACAACACCAACACCACCACCCCGACCTCCTCCTCTGCCACCTCTGCCTCCTCTCTTTCCCCTGCCCCGGGTGGACGAGCCCGGTCCCGCTCTCCTCTTGCCGCGTTTAGGTTTGGTGGGTTCCCCCTTGGGACTGTCGATGTCCTCATCGCCGCTGTCCCCCCTGGCCCTGGGCTTCAGAGTATTCCTGGGTCTCAGACCTCGCACAGGTGGAGGTGGTGGTGGTGCTGTCGGTTCTTCTTCTGATGATAGAGGTTTGGGCGGCCTGCCCCGTCTCCCTCTCATGATAGGCAAAATCTATTATTTCCGATCTCAATGTTTGCGCTGGTCTAGCCTCCGCAGCTACGAGCGAAAGTATGATCCTCCGAAAGGTTGGGAGCGCGGATGTTCAGAACATGCGGTCCCGCAGAGCCCCGGTGTTGTTTTGGGTGAGAAAGCTCAAAACGATCGCCCGGCGTCCCGTCTCGGTTCGCACAGAGCCGCCATTTTTCTTTCTCTCCTCTCTCTCTCCGATGGATGAAAAAACAGAAGGCCTACAGTGGTCACGTGATCACAGTTCTTTCAGTTGACCGAAATGGTTACAATACAATGTAACAACAATATTACATTTGTGGGTTATTGATTGATTGATTGAAGTATGTATTAACAGTTTGCAAAATTACAGTACATTTCAAGCACAACGAACTCAATACAAAAACTGTTAACTGTGAGTGGACGACACCATAAAGCATTACACTTGTTTACAAGAGGGTCCACTGTTTTAAATTCATAATTTAGGGACATACACTTCTATATAGCCCAAAACAGGAAATCATCATAAAGGAGGGAAAAAAGGGGGAAAAAACATATACAGTGAGCCTTGAGGGGGGAAAGGGGTGCAGGGGGATTCAGATTTTACGGGGGGCAGTTTCGAATTGCAGCCGTCTGTAGGAGCCTTTTGAAAGAGGTTTTGAAGGAGTCAAGGGTTTCACATGTCTTAATGACAGTTGGTGGGGCGTTCCGTATACATGCAGGGCACATGGGTATGGGTATCTTGGTGGTGTATCGAATCTTGTGGACCAGACACCCATTGTAAGATGCTGTACTCTGTCGTCGACCCTAAGCCATTCCAGCCTGTCAAAGTGGACAGGGGTGAGGTGGGTTTGAGGGGTGAGGCCCAGTAGTAGCCTGCCCTGATCAGTTTGTTTTGGTAAGTCTGGACTCTGGAGCCTTGTTTTAAGGGCCTTTGAGGTGCTGTGGTACCAAGAGGTGCATATAAGAAACCTTGTACGAGGGCTCCTGTTATTACTGTTAAATATGTTGTATCGGTTTGTTTGGCACCATTGCATTTGACATCATCGGTAGATCATCGGGGACGGTGTTAACTGTTAATTATAATTAACAGTTATTAACAGTTAACACAAATGTATACATTTGTGACAATGAAAGTGACTCACAGAGTTAAATGAATGAACACTTTTGTACTAGCCTTAAAACTAAAACCGTTGCACTATAGTAAGTATTTTATTTATAGGCCTATAGCACATTTCACAGAGAGGACTCACAAAGTGCTTTACATGCAATAAAATACAAGACAACGAAAACAAAGCAGATACAATAAATTGCTGTACAATTCATCTCAAATAACTAGATAACTAAATAATATCACCATACTAGATAAGAAGACTGACAGAGATATTTATTCGGTTAACTTTAAATCAATTCTGACATTTGCTACATCTGTAAATGAAATGACCGTGCTACCATGTTGCAGGCTACAAATTATGTGAGGCTGTAAGCACTGGACCAGGGCTAACCCTAGACGACGTGCCATCTATGTTGCACGTCGTGCCGGGCCGTGGTGTTCCGTAATATTCGGTGTTATTCAATAAAGACTAAAGTGGTGATTTAATCCCGTCTGTGCCAACAGTGCCATAATTTCACTGTATTTCTCAATTAGTGTAGTGGCACTGGCACTGTTGCAGCAGGTGAAAGCCGGAATTACACTTCAATGGAAACGAGGAAATACAGTGACATCCAGGCACAAACGGGTATCAAACACCTCTTAATTCAACAATACGGAATATTTCAGAACATAAGTGGCCCGACTCGACGGGTAATGTAGCGGTAGTCTACGTAGTTTGAGCCTTGAGGGTAAGCAATAGGAGTAGTACACTGTAGGCTAGTAGCCTACATACGGCCGTTACACACAGAGCATCCTGTGGATTCGGGGTGGCAATACAAGCGTGTAGGCCTACTGTACTGATGATGAACATATCTACTATAGCTATATATATAACTATATTAGAAATACAGTAATTACCTTCTCGATACATTTTTATATCACGTGACGTACCTTAGTGATAATCAGTTGTCGTGGCCGAGTGGTTAAGGCGATGGACTAGAAATCCATTGGGATCTTCCCGCGCAGGTTCGAATCCTGCCGACAACGTTCAACGTTTTTGCATTTACGTTATAAACTTATTTTTTCTAGTTTTGACTTGTGCTTTATATTGAGTTAAATAAGAAGACCAGTACCTTGTGTAACGCACGACAACAACTGTCGACGACATTTCCTGTAACCTAGTATATTTTTCCATGATTTATTTTGCACACAGCGGCACAAGTAGCCCTAGGCCTACAACAACGCGTCCCTCTTTGCGTAGTTCCCGTTCTCTTACTGTCACCTCGTCTCTATTTATATATCACTGATCCAAAACATTGTTACAAAGTCACAAAGTGCTTCAAAAAAGAAATAAATCGGCTAAAACGAATACAGGGACATTAGCTTACATTAGCTGGCATATATTTCCTGACATTAGATGGCGGTAACACGCCATGTAGCTGTAGCGGCTGGCTGACAGCTCTCACCAAGCGCAAGAGTGGTAGCCTCAACTCTATCATGGGTAGCCTGCCCTATGGTATGCCTTGCAGTCTTCAGTGCTGTCAGTGCCAGAACAGGGGTTAGTTTTGTCAATGCTTGATCTGACAGTGTAGATACTAGATTCTAATGAGACATTTGGCAATTGCCCGATGGCGGCACCATAAAAGAATACCATTCAGAGATCTATGAGCCCGATAATTAACAGGATAGATTTACAAAGAAGCCAATGTTTGCATTTCACAGTCTATTTGCATAACGTGTAGTTTAACAAGCTTCAGTGGTGTCTCCATTCCTATTTGAATGTGATGCCACATGCCAGGGTAGGCTTGATTGAATAATGAATTCCAGTGGGAAGCAGTATTTGAATAGTTGATGCCATTTCTTCAAGTGTAGGCCACACAGCTAAACATTGATCATGAGGAAACCAATGGGTGCAGGGTGCTGAATCCTGGCTGAAACGATAACCCCCTACACACACATATCATTTTCATGATCACATGGTGTGGGACACAATATAGAAGCAGGGATCAAATCATCAAATGTCATTCACAATGCCCCCGGGGTGAACCCACGTCATGACGTGACCTTTTTGGCTGGAAATGGATTCGGGAGCTAGGGGTTCACATTAAGGGTAGCAGATAATGCCATTAATGATTCCAGCCCTTGCAGCAAGAGTCAAGCGGAAGCTGCTGTGACCTATACTAGGCCTACAGCATAGAGTCCATGGACCTGTTTTCATTTTAATCTCTACTTGTTACTACCACAGTAGCACTCAATCAATTTTACAGTACATCTGTGCTTCACAAATTTCATGTTGTTTCACCACAAGCTACCCTTGTGTTGCTTGCGCATATCAAAAGCCTGCTTTGTCACCCGTCGTGTAGGCCTACAACACGAACAAGCACACAATGACTAATGATGATACATATTGACAGGTCACTCATTCTCATGCTGGTAGCCTAATAATCCCACAAAATCTATATGCTCTGCATTCACCTACGCTTCTCAAAATATCAAAACTGCATAGCCATAGGGCACTGTGTTTTTGATACTTCTAGCACTTGTATGGAAAAAATAGGACAAACCCTGTATGTATATTAATCTATTTTACATAATCAAACCTTTTAATATTTCTTTACAACTGGTTACCAGAGGCCTTGGGCATACATCTCATCGTGTTACACTGCTGGTAGGCATCAGGACAAATGACAATATAGGCATCAGTCAAGGCTGAATCCAGACAAGACCAGGAACAAGACAGAGGGAGCACTGGCTTGACCTCATGTCCTTAATGTAGCCTGTGACAAAAACACAAGCAGAAAAGAGCCAGATTGGATGGACGTGTATATTAAGTGCTACATAGAGGGACATAACTGGAGCAGACAGTGTACTAGACCGTGGGTAATGCAATCTCTTAACTCTCACTGGGCAGCAGTGGCAGCAAACTGCTGCATGTGCAGAGAACCCAGGGGTTTGCTTAAAGACATAAATCCATCAGCTTCCTCTTCATCACTCCTTTAGATCAAATGAAGCTTGCTTATTGACAGCACCGAGCAACTGTATGTGTTTCATCTTCTAATAAGACCTGACATGCTGAATTGGTGTTTATGTGAAACCCAGTCCCAGTCCTGACATGAGTGTCAGTGAGGAAGGCCTGTAGAGTAGACTATCATTTAACGTTTGGTCTTCAGCGCCCAAATGACTCAGCACTGTCCCATCGTGTAATACCATCCAGTTAGTAGCAATATGCTGCAACTCTCATGACTAGTAGTGAACATAAGTTGGCATGAGACTTAATGTTTCAGCAGCAGTTATAATCATGTTTTAAAAACATTGCACTGTTTAAATTAATTGGGAATCACTTTGCAATACTAGAAAAAGTGCCCCTCGGGGCACAGGTCTCCACCAGGGCAGGTCAGGTTGTGGCCTTCTGGTGGCGCTATAATAGGCCAATGTGAAAAGGGTGCCATTTCTTCATCTTTGATGGCAATTGGATGATTTGAGGCATTTTGTTCCAAAAATGTGTTTTACAAAAATCAACCTGTTGGTGGCGCTATAACAGGCCAATGTGAAAAGGGTGGGATATATTCCTCAGCCTAGTAAGAAAATGTGTGAAAGATTTCACGTAAATTGCATGCTGCGTTCATGATTTGAGGCTTTTGTTCAAAACGGGGCAATCTTGCAAACTGTGAAAGCCAATTAGGATGGAATATGAAATATCGGACAGATCCGACTTGAGCACATGACCATAGAGATACTGTGTAACGATTTGTGAGATTTTTGGACAGAATCTGGAGGAGTAATATCAAAAAATGTGTGCCTCCTGGTGGCACTATAAAAGGCAGATGCGGAAAATGCAGGTCAAAGGTTTGTCCTTGGCCTCTAGGGAGTGTATGCAACGTTTCACGCAGATCGGTGCAGTTTCAGATAAAAAATGTGAAAAGCTGCCTCATGGTGGCGCTATAACAGGCCGTTCTGGAAAATGTGGGGCAGAGGTTCATCGTTGGCATCCAGGGAGTGTGTGTGCAAAGTTAGGCATCGACCGGGTTAACGGTGCCGTTGCGCGCGCGCGCACGCGCACGCACGCGCGCGCACACACACACACGCACACGCGCACACGCGCACACGCCTTCGGCCTGGTGGAGACAACAAGAGCATACTTACACAGGACTTCACTTGAAGTGATTAGTAGTGAACGTGAGAAAAATTGTAGACAAATAAACCACACTGGATGATTTTATCATTTTTTAATAATTGCATTTAATTAATTGAAAACAAAAAACAAAAAACAAAACAAATGCAAATTATAAAAAAAGAGCAAAAACAAAGAATCATTAGGTAAAGAGAAAGGCGAGAGACACTTAAATAAGAGTTCCAAGTTGGTAAGGGCAAAGGCGAACAAAGGTTGATGTGGTGGCAAGGGGAGGCGGAGGGTTTGATGGGTCAGGTTGGATTATGTACACGGTTTCTCACTGCAGGACTGCCAAGACCCCCACGAAGGAGGGCTTGGGGGGTGGTGCGAGGCTCAAAGCAGCAGGTCGGAGACACTGAAACATCAGAGAGAAAGGCACTATCCAGAGAACAACAAAACAAAATCCAGAAAACACGGTAAACAAAGACACACCGGACCAGAAAAAGAAAAATACATCAACAAAACAAATCTGAACAAAAGTGCTTGACCACATTAAACAAAAAAACAAAACAAAACAAAAAAGCTGATCTCTCAACATTTAGCATACAAGACAATCTCTCAAAAAAACGTAACTGTTAAATCTGAGACAGTCACAGAACTGCACTGGCAATTACATAATGTGATTATCCAAACTCGGCCTCTTGCTATGTGCAGGTATAACAAGGGGGGAAGAGTGCTTTTATGTATGCGTGCATGTAGTACTGTAGGCTTGGCAGATGCATGATAATAACCTTGCATTAAGTCTCATTATGTATCTCTCATTTCATGAATGAATATTGACACCATTTACTGATTCAGCATGTTGGTAATGCCCGATTTATACTTGATTGCGTGCAGGTGTCACACCCAAAATATCAGATCTACAAGCTTGCAACATATCTTGTGCTAGCTTGTAGATCTGCTATTTATCTGCCAAGTATAACTCTGGCTTAAATCCCTTGCGCTTGTGCCGTTCAGTTCTCCGACCTTGCTTCCCTCATGTCGACAGTCTGTGTGGACTCAGTCAGCTACATTCACTGCCCAAGAGTAAAATGGCTGTAATAAATACATTGGCTTGAACCAAAAGAAAAGAAAGAAACACAGGGTTGGACAGGGTATTTGTCATATCACAGCGCTTGCAGCACACATGGCTTTCCTTGCCGGTCAACACTAGCTTCCTGACAAGATTGTTGTTTTGATTTTTTTGGAGAATGAACTTGAATCTCCTCGCATTGCAGATGTGAAGAAAAAAAAGAAATAAAGAATAAGCCAAAAAAAACAAAAAAGGGAAAAAAAAGATAAAGAATGGAATTCATGATGCCTTAAATATCATGCTGTAGTATCTGAGGGCACTCAGATAAACCCATTGGATGCTGTATTATCTGAGGGCACTCAGATAAACCCATTGGAAAAACAAAAGAACAAAACCAAACAAAATCATACTGACAATTCAGCACATTCTATCGCTACTAGCAAAAAAGAAAACATAATTTACAAAAGAAAAAAAAATACAATTTGTGATGAGAGCTAAAACAGACAAACACATACAAATATATAATATATATTCTTAAAAAATGGATTCTCTCTATAGTTGAATTATTTATACAGCCCAGGGGCTGATGTACAATGCTCACGTGCCAACGATCTTGGACATAGAAACTTGTCTGTAAGATGGCATCTTTTTTTTTCTTCCCCAAAGTTTTTCTTTTTTCTTAAGATTCATTCATCTTTTCATATATATATTTTTCCTTCTTTTTTCTTTTCTTTTTTAAAACAGAGTTTAGGAGTTTATCAGTATGTATTTCATTTAATGGTGATTAAAAACATGCTTCAGAAAAAAACAATAAACAAAAACAAGAGAAAAAAAGGTAGAATGTTAAGAAGTTAAAGGAGGAGGAAAAGAAGCAGCTGTGGGGGGTGGGGTCATCTTCACGGATCGATGTGCTAGGTTTTTAACCACTTTAACCCGGGCATCCATATTTTGGTCATGTCATTATAGATGAAACATTTCTAAAACTTTCACATTCTTAAAAACAATTGCCGATCTTCAAGCTCACAACGTGTCATTTTGTGAGCTTGTAGATCGTCTATTTTCGAAATTTGTTCGAAGGTTTTCAAAAAAGATAAAACGAAAATAGGGCTTAAGTGGTTAAGTTTCACTGTTTCATTTGTCTTTGTTTTTCAGTTTGCTCCTAACCGGCGGAGGTGAACGTTCTCGGTATGAGGAGATGAAAAACATGATGACACCTCCGATAACACTACTCCTCTTTTTTCTCCTCTCTCTCTTTTGGTGTGTCTTCTTCCTGATCTGCTCCTGTTATCTCATGGTGGCGAACGGGAGGCTGGGGGTTGGTTGTGAGGGGTTGGCTTGCGTAGGGGTAGATACAAGCGGTCAGGTTACGAGGATGATGATGGGGTGATGGCGGCGGTGATAGTTGCTGTATGCTGCCATTTAACAAGGTCAAGACTGTTTTATTTTCCTGTTTGTTTTGTTTTACATGTTCCGGTTGACAGGTGTGACGTAGTTGCGGGGGAACATGCCCGTCTGGCCGTGGCACCCTCCTTTCCACCAGTTTGGGTCGGAGTTGTCCAGCACCTGGATGAGGTCTCCGCGCCGGAAGCCCAGTTCTCCATCTTCCTGTGGGTCAAAGTCGAAGAGCGCCTGCACATATTTTGGATGCTGCACAGAAAGGAGGAGGGGGAGAGGGAGAGAGAAGTGAATTATAACTGAGGTGGTAAAACCTAAAATGTAACCACTTAAGACACGTGTGTGTGTGTGTGTGTGTGTGTGTGTGTGTGTGTGTGTGTGTGTGTGTGTGTGTGTGTGCGCGGAATAGAGAAAATAGCCAATCTACGTTACGTAAAGGCGTTGTAACTTGTAAGCTTATACATCTGGTCCTTTCGATCAATTTCACCTATGATTACATGCCCAAAACAGGGATGCCAGGGTTTCATGTGTAGAAAGTCAGCCCATACAGGCATACAAACAAGATAAATTATTCATTAATTTGGGTGGCTGATTGACTGCTGCTACCACCAGGTTAAAACAGTTTGACGGCCGCTAATTGTTTACTCCAGTGTTCCCCCGCTGCGTAATACGACATCCCCGCTATTTGTTTAATGTGTTTAATTCGCTGTATTTTAATAATTAAAAAGAAACTCCGGCTTTGCGCGGACCTGGCGATGAGACCTTCATGTTATGATGTCGAAACCGGAAATCGACCCATGGTAAATGGTATAAATGGTGCATTTATATAGCGCCTTTATCCAAGGTGCTTTTCATAGATTGTGCATTACATTCACCCATTCACACACACATTCATACACCGATTGCGGCGGAAGCCATGCAAGGTACCAACCAGCACATCGGGAGCAATTTGGGGTTCAGTGTCTTGCCCAAGGACACTTCGACATGTAGACAGGAGGAGCCGGGATTCGAACCGCCGACCCATGGATCATTGGACGACCTGCTCTACCTCTTGAGCCACAGTCACCCCATGCGCTGGGCTGCTAGGGCTTCTGGGAAATTGAGTCCAATGCAAGTGAACGGAAGACACGGCCTCATGGAGGAGGGTCTTATGCACCCATCTTGTGGCGTACCAAGAAGGCGGGTGGTGCGATCGAAAAGAACACACGGAGGAACCTATTTTCGCCGATCAAAAGCCCAAATACTTCAGCATACTTCATACTAGACAGAGTGCCAATTGACCAATTCAATTTGAGATGAAACCAAATGTCAATAGATTCTCCAATTATCATCGAACACAGCACAGGGATTAATTATCCAGATCAGAGGTTTAACTATCAAACAAAGGGGAAAAATACCCCATTTGCACCATGCATTAAAATACAATCAGTATGTGAATAAGGAAAGAAATCATGTGAATCTCGGGAATCGGGATCCACATGGTAACAATGTGGCTCCAAAGTGGATCTCTGACTTCATGTGATTAGACAAGATAAATGCTGAGTCGGGTACAGCCCTAACTTATGTATGTCTACATCTGCAAGATAATTTGGCACAGGTTGATCCAATGTGAATAAGTGCTCGGTAATGCCAATGTAATTCGGTTGGTACCCAAGTACAGAGTGTGGCACCTTAACTAGTCTACTTGCATGCATTATACATTTGTGGCGGGAATCTGGTCATAATGTGAACAGCCTAGTGCAGTCAACAATCATTTGTATTTGTTTTTTCCGGGCTCTAGTCTGTGTGTGTCTCGTGCCATTCCTTACCTCGGTGACTTGCTCTATATCGCGCAGGAAGATCTGCTGGTTGCGTGACACAGAGGTGGATCGGTGGTAGTCTACCAGCTCGTTGAGCGAGTTGAACTTTACCACCCATAGGAAGTACTTCCCAGCCCCGTCACGCAAAACCTTGAAATGCTGCACATCGTTGCCAAACCTGACGAAGACAAAGAGAGAGAAGGGGTTCGACTCCAGAAGTTGTAAGACAGATGGAGAGAAAGATACCTCTATCTATAACTCCTCTACCCACGGCATATAGTTAACCTCTTCAATTCTTGCTTGGCGAGTTGGAAGTACCAACCCAGGTCAAAGGTCTATATTGCCGCTGTCTGGTAGAAACTTTTTTTCATTTTCTTTTCATACATTAGTGCTATTGAACACCCTTTACATCTGTGCGTTGATTAAAAAAATATTGAACCAATGAAAAGTATTAAAAAGCGATTTAGCCAAAACCTCTTAACTCGATTGGATCCTCAAACTGTCTGCCAAACGAGGTAACTCCACCCGTTTAGCCATCTTTTTTTATTTTTCATAAATCAGTGCTATTGAACACCCTTTACGTCTGTGTGTTGGTTAAAGAAAATCGAATCGATGAAATGTATTAAAAAGCGCTTTGGCCAAAACCTCCTAACTGGTTTCTGCCCGACAGCAGTGATATGAAGGCAGTGGGAAAGCTGGGACAGTATCCATACAAAGTATTTGTGTCTATGCGTGTATATCTGCACGCGCGTGCGTGTGTGTGTGTGTGTCAGACTGCAAAGACGTTTAATCAAATGTATGAGCCATGCCCGGTGTGACAGACGCACATGTTTATTACCAAGCGGAGCCGAACAGTTCAGACGACTATTATGATCTCTTATCTGGCCACCGACTTTACATATAGACTACGGTGGGCCGACATGCTAGGTCTTTATGTGGACGGCAGACAGATTCAGATAAAACTAAATGAGCCTTGTATGCGTCAACTAGGTGTTGCATGAGAAGTTAAGTGTGTTTGAAAGGTGGGAATTGGACTGCAGAACTGCCTGGAGTATCAGTGGCAGGTGATGATGAACCTCAGTCACCAGAGGGCAGCACTGGAAATTCAACAGAATAATGAAGTACTAGCAGCAGGATTTGACCACAATGGATGTGTGACATATCCATGTTTATGCTTTTAAAAGGTTATAATGCTTTCGAATGGTTGTCTTGTCAATAAAGAAATATATATCTATCCATGATCTTTGTACACAAAATGCACTAAACAATGTGTACCGTATGTATGCACATTGTTGAGGTAATGAAGAAAACCGTTTCTCATTTTGCTGGGGACCCCGGGGGTCACTGGGGACCCCGGGGTCACTGGGGACCCCGGGGGTCACTGGACTCTAGAGAACCACTGTTGTATACATAATGTACAATGTTGAAGTAATGATAATAATGTAATAAGTAATCACATTGTTAAGGTTATTATACTATATGTGAAGTACCGCACTCACATTTGTGTTATGATGTACACGAAATACGCATACATGCATATTTTGTAATGATGTATACAATATATATGCACATTGTTGGGGTAATGATGATTGTGATATTTTGATGGAGAAGTGGAACGTAACACATGACACTGACTGCGTCATGTAGAAGCAGCCGCTACCTACTTCACAGAAAGGGAGAAGTCCCCCGGCGCGCTCTCGCTCTCACGGATAAGGAAGGCCCCGTCGTGCCTCTGTTTGTTCAGCATCTCCTCTGCCTTGGCTCGTGGAATCTTCCCAAGGAACCACCTGGTATAGAAGGTTAAACATTTAATACGTTGAGGTGGATCATGTCAATGGCAATATAATATGGATACGAATCCCCTCAAAAACAGGATACATCTCAAGGGGTTTATCCTTTCAATAACGGTACATTAGATATACTGTACACTGTGCAGGTGTGGGGAATATGCCACATGAAGCTTAGGCTGGGGTAATTCCTAATTTGGATCATTCGGGCCATGGCCAGAGCCTTTTCTGGCAGTTCTGGACAACCGCCTATCCGACCGACTGGATGCTGAGCACTGCACTCGATCGAGTCAAGTGTGGCGAATTTGAAGTTGGTCGGTCGAACGGTTCTCGAGATACGTGTATTACAGGCGTACGTACAGTAGGTACAGAGATTCCCTGCATTTATTGTAAGATAGTCCCTGGCCTGGATACACATGTTTGATGTGGGAGAACAGGCATCTCCACACAACAGGGATTTCAATCCAGGACCTTCTTGTAACAGGAAGTGTTAAGCACTGTGTCACCATCTCAGGCAGCTTGTTTGTGTGACACACAAGGCACAGTTCACATTTCCAGTGTGGCCAAAATATATATTTTTAACAGAATGAAGCAATCAAATGAGGGTCAGATAATGACCCAACATACAAAGATTAGGTTTATCACCATTTGGTTTGTAACACTTCTGGTTGTGTGGTGTGTGCGTGTGTGGGCAGAGGTATGGGGATACTGTGCTAATAAAGTGAAATGTGACTGCCCGTGGGGAGTTCTTCTGAGACAGCGGCTCTAACAGAGACGTTTATTTCCAACCAAGAAGCATACTCACTTCCCCAAAAATGTAACTGATAAAAGTTAGTGTTCAGGGGAAAGACTGTTAAGTCTGTTCCCTACCTGGAGTCCCTAGTTGATACATGTGCTACTTTTTAGTAGCAGACTTTTATTTTTAGGCACAAATAGTGCTCAGGGCTAAAGTGGTCACACTGTAGAACCCCGACAAGAGGGAAATGAACAGAGTTGATACGATGTGGAGAGAAGGGAGGCAAATGGGCTGGTGAGAAAGAGCGAAAGCTCTTCAAGCTCCTGTTAATAATTTAAAAGTTCAGTCAGGCCCCAAAACGACACAGTGGACGCTTTTTGTGCGAAAGTGAAAATAATCTATAACACAACCTGAATGGTAGTGCTTTGCTTCTATTGCATTTCTGCTCAGCGGATGCAGTTCCCCGTTTGATATAAAGTGATGGCAGGGCAATTAATGGGAGCCGTGGAAACAATTGGCCCACATGGAGACTAGAGACACATTGGCGCTATGCTCCGTCGCATGCAAAACAATAAACTGTCGTAACAGTTGCACGTAAATGCATACCATAGCATCATGCTCTGCTTTTGCTAGCTGTCATACTACTACCACTGCATTAACCCATTTTGACCTGAGATCAGATTCTAAAAATGTCTTCTACATCCTGACAGTTTTCTATGTCAGTGGTTCTTCGATTTTTCAAAAATAACAGACCTACAAGCTCGTAGCGCGCCACTCGGTGGCGCGCTATGAGCTTGTAGATCTGCTATTTTTCAATAGCTAAAGCATAACATAATGAAAACCAAAAGAGGCTTTGCAATAGCAATAGCCATACAAAACCAGGCCATATACATTTACAGGGAAAATATCTGTTGTGAACAAGAAGTTGAGTTCAGCTGAGCCATGCTGGATCTTAACATTTACAAAAATGTGTGTCTGTGTATTTATGTGTTGCTTGTACCGTGTGTGTGTGTGTGTGACTGTGTGTATGTGTGTGTGCAGCCCAACAGCTGATGCATAATATTTAAGAATACAGGCACTACCGATTAGATGTGGCCTCACTGGCCTGTGGGCTAAATTAGGTACCAAAACAGGCTATGAAACCTTTCACACACTACCTGCACCATCCAAGCGCTCGCATTTAATGGCAGAGTACAATGAGCAGCTATTCTTTAACTTGTTTGAGCAAGTGAATTCCTGTTCATGTACAGCCCCAACCTGCCAAATGGCAAAACCATTTTCCTGTCCACTTTGATCAGGTTGGAATTAATGACGGGTAGGAAAATGTATCCTAATCCCTAGATGAGGAAGCCATAATGGAGATAAAGATCACCATCGTCTTCACAGAGGCAACCGATATGTCAAAACAGTCAATAATGAAGTCAACAAAATTGACTAAAATGGTCGAATTGTCAAAAGCAAATGTCTTGCCAATCATTAATGACTAATTAATTGATTTACTTTATTTAGAACAAAATCCACTTCCCACTGAAATGCAAAAATAAATAATAGTTAAAATATGTGACTTTTGTTCATCTGGGCATCCTCCCTTGTGACATATCGCTAAATCAATATATGTCCTTCCATTTCACATTTCAATTTCTTAGCTTAAAAGATATGGGACATGTTTGAAATGGTTCTCTGGCTACATCAAGGTAAAACCAGTTTCTTGGGCGATAACCTGTCCAAGATACTTGTGTAATCCCGGTAATCTACATACACTCTTGACTCTACAGTATAGGGGTGTACTATGTCTATGTCACAGTCAGAATAGTGCACAAGGCTAAGACAGGCAGTTACGGACCCCCTACATCTCCCAAATAAGTAAAAGAACAGTAAAAGAACCCCGACAATGACATAACGGGTTCAATATTCAATCAAGCTTAAAATCCCCAAGAACATTCATTCGGAAGAGAGCTAAACTGGCAGAGAGCATCACTCCGGACTGTCCGTGGCCGGAGGTACTGTCCTCCAGACTTTCTCTAGGGCACTTACACAGTTTAGCTGCAGGATGCATGGCCAAACTAACAATTAAAACTAGTCCCTCTAGTTTGAATTGGAAGGTTTTATTCTAGCGGCTCTAGCCTATTGAACCAAGTCACTTAAAAGGATCCCTGGCTAATAAGGAAAATATGCCTCCCGTCGCAAGTTGATGATGTCATATGTCCATGTGTGGTCTAGCCCTATGGAATGCATATGCTTATAAAAAACAACTTAATACATCCTAAGATTAATATGAGCACAAAGCAATATTTTAAATATTTTTTATTAGTGCATGCATTCCATACATTCCATAGGGCTGGACCACACATGGACATATGACCGCATCAACTTGCGACAGGAGCAGTCCCTATAATATTGAGTGAAAGATTCTCTATTTATGAAATAAATAAAATATTGATGGTGTTTTTGTTATAGAGTGCAAGTATAATGTTTTAAGGCATATTTGTCTCATTAGCCAGGGATCCTTTTAAGAGTTTGACAATCGGACAATACAAATTTACAGAGCCCCTCAGCTATTGATGCATCCTCTCTTCAAATTAATCTTTCATTGCTTGTACCTACAGGAACAGTGTAATGTATCACCAGTCACCACCATCACCAGAGTAGTCGTGCTGGGCAAGTCTAAAGTCTGAGTTATACTTGGTTGCACACAAGTGTCATGCACTGGAAATACTTGATTCATAAGCTCAAACCGCATGGCAGCTCAGCACACTGTGTGCTTGTAGATCTGCCATTTTCTGTGCGTCACATCAGAGCTAGACCAAATATAAACCAGGCATCCGTTCACAGAGTGTTAAAATCTCATCTAGTCAAATTACATCTAGTACTGTACTTTGTCACGTGCTACGTGCCTCCCCCCATAGAGCCTTCCTATATGGCCTCCTACATGGCCCTTGATAAAATAGCATGGCATTTTCTCAAAATGTCAATTTCAGTTAGAGATAGAATGTGATGGCTTGGAAAATGTTTGAAAAGTTCAGACAAACTAAGACTGTGGCATATGTATTTCACAGTATAACTGTTCTCCACCTTTTTATTACATGTAAATGCCCATTGAAAATATTAGAAAAATATTGCTTTATTGAACTTAAACGTGTAAATGTTGTTAGCAGCCTAGCTTTTTTAGCCTGTGTGTGTCTGCGTGGCGTTACTAGTAAATTAATCAGTGCTCGATACATAAACCTGCTCTCCGTCGCAGCCTTTTCTACTACGGCAGAACCTACACTTACACGTAGTGTCTACAACGCCATGTCATAACCATGTTTATTGAAATTATAGCTGTCATACATTTACACCGATTGTGCCATCACCTCTCTTATGCTGTGTAATGTGTTGGCATGCTCTGAATGAAGAACATTAATACCATATGTCATATCAACCATGTTTATTAAAACGGTTTTAGAATAACACAGATTGCTCCAGCACCTTCCTCTTTCCACTGCTGATCATGTACAGCGCATGTAAGAATTAAGCAATATCGGCAAGTTAGCTGATGCGCGACAGGGTGTTTAAAAAAAAGTTTGACACATGCTGCATAGACGTGTCACCGTGGGAACCAATGTCGCCGTCACCGACGGCTGTTTGCTTAACGATTTTGACAGCTACGGCGATTGCGTCACAGCTCCCGTACTTCCGAAGGCGAGCGTCTTGTTGTCATGTCATGTCATGCTTTTATACTTACGGATGAGCCTTCATCTCTATGTAGTTCTTGGGGATGAAGCCATCTTTCCCATTTAGCTCTGCCTTGTACCAGTTCTGGTCACACTCTTCATTTAATACCTGGCAAAGACAAGAAAAGGTCACAAATGAGTCACTGTTGAAAGAAGGTTGCAGTGTGTGATGAATCCAATCCATCAGGTCAACAGATAACATGCAGTTGGCAGCATAGAATTGAGAATCATACACATCATTGTAAAGGGATAATGATACCATTACATCGAACAACCAGTCTGGTTTTGGTTAGTGAGTTGAAGGAGAGTAATTACGCACACATCATGTAGGTGTTAAGGCTCTACACCCACACACTTGCTCACAGGCCACAAAATGTTTAATGTTTTGACGATACTTTGATGTTTATTTATATGATATAGACATCACAATCACATTGCTCATTGCACAATTGTACAATTTGTAGATGCATTGCTTACTTCTTGGATCTTTGTCCGGTAATATAAGAAAGATGGAATGGAAATCTCGTACACCAAGAGGCTGACAAGCACGGCAAGTGTGGTTAAGGATTGAAACCAACCAAAGTGATAAACATCCAAAATCAATTAAATTTAATTCACAGAATAACAGTAACACAAAAAATATATTTCAAAATAATAAACATTGTTTCTAATTATTAAGATATCAGATTAATCATTGCATATATATAAAAATCGACATTGGCTATAGTCATAAAAAATCGTATCCTTTAGAAAGTAAAGTAGATCAAATCCCAATAGGAGGAAGACACCCGTTTATTTTTACCGATATGGAGAATCATCATGATTCTACCTCCATTCTTTTTATTCGATAGAAAATGTTGTCACATGCTCTTAATTCAAACCTCTAGTAGGCGTTAAGAGTCTGGAGGGTGAAAATATAATACATTTGTCTTTGGAGTAAGAGGCCATTTCAATAGTACATTTGTCGATGTGTCAATGTGACATTCACCCATCAACCATACTCTGGTTTTGCATGAATGCAAACAGACGCTTAAAGCTACGCAAGTTCAATTTCACGCATCGATGTATTTTGAAATGTGGCACCTGAAAAATCAAACAAAAGAATGAAGCGGTCTTGTGGTTTATTTTATTTTATGGAGGGACAGACAGTAGGCTGACAGGAAATGGGGAGAGAGATGGGGTGATGACATGCCGTAAAGGCCGTTGGGATCGGGAGTCGAACCTGCGGCACACTGCCAGACTGGATTACCAGCCAAGGTGACTGGACCGCTGAGCCACGGCCCAGGGTCTTGTGGTTTCTTATGCTCTACCTTCACAATGTAGAATAGCAGGCTGTAGTTTCAATTGTAACTTTATTTGGGTTCATTAATTTCATTCATTATTACCTCCACCAGTGAATCAGAACGCAGCATTGAGTATGTTTACCAGGGGCAGGGAGGCAAATATCTGACAGCTGGGCCAGGTGTTGTAATTTCCGTTTGCCTACATCTGACTTTAATGTTGTAGCCTTAAGTGTGTCTGTCTTTCGGCATGTCAAAATCAATCAACCTGTTAAAATTGTAGTAGTTACAATTTAGGTACTTAGAAGACGCTCTTAACTGGTTCAGTCCATCCGACATGTGTACACGTCATAAGCAATCCAATCGACGGGTTTTTTCAATGATATCAATCGTGGTTTTGACCAGATGGATATACTAAGCTCTTCATTTCTGACTTCAACTTGCCTCTCGTTCAAAATCTGAACGCGAGAGATCATCGAGCGATATTATGGAAACGAGAGCAAGGTAAGCAAGCAAAAATATGTCTCCGTTTTTTTTTCCGGATCCGAAGGGGGGGGGGGGGGGGGGGGGGGGGCTTTACAGAGTAAAAGCAACCATGTCTTCCCGGCACCCCCGAGCTTCTATTTTGAAGGAATCCCGGCACTGATTGTGTTAATCTACAAATGTGCACTCGCCAGTCATGTGGTACAAAATTAACATAACCATTGTGATTGTTTAAACCCGTCCGCACAGCTGTTTAGATGGCACCAGTGGTTTTACGGGCTCAGGTGCCTTTATCCCTTTGACACCGACTGTTCTCACATCAGCCTATTATTTAACTGGTATTGTGACGCAGCTGTGCAACTACACATTAAAAGGTATATTCAGTGATTTCACTTAATTCAAATATCACTTATTTTTTTATTTTATTGTGATAATCCTCCCTACTATAGAGTGTGCTGACCATATAAGGAGTTCCTCCCTGTCCCCAGTTAACCCCTGGGGGTCAAAAAACCTTAGGTTTCGTTTTTGGCTAGGTGGCCCAGCCTTCCACCAATCAGGATCGAGCGGGGGCGGGCCTTGGTGTGTGTGCTGTTGGCCTGTCGCGTGTCCCCCCACTGTACTGTATGCATGTGCACATCTTGTTACTGGGGCGGACCAGGGGGTTTTCCAAATCACCCAAATCACTGAATGCACCTTTAACCATTTGTCGATGCCATTGGCTGCTAAATCAACTTCACACATTAAAACAAATAAAGGCCACACGTTTCTTTCTCCTCTTCTTCAAAAAAGGGCAATAAAGAGTTATGGAGGAAATGGTGTGTGCGACATCCTTCCTACTGAGTACAGATTGTTGTGAGGTGGACAGGGAGAGGGGGTGGGAGAGAGTACTTCCCATATCTGTTGGGTGAAGTACAACAATGTGCAAACAGCAGCAAGATTTGTGAGCTGCTGTGACAGGAGAAGGATGTCAAATGGAATACAACCACCTTAAGGAATACAAATCATTGTGTACACACTGTTTACACACCCTACACTGTTTACAGCAAATGAGCTCGGTACATAGAAATTCTGTTCATATAAACAGAGCAACTAACTTTAATTCAATTACATTTGAATAAATTGCTGCTACTTGTTGCAATTTTGCAAATGCTTTTATACTAATTGAATGCGAAAACATTGAAATACTGCTGTCAACTTTAAAAAGTGTGTTAGTGTGAGTGAGAGAGTGTGTGCGTGTGTGAGAGAGAGGGTGTGAGTGTGTGTGTGTGTGAGTGAGTGAGTGAGTGAGTGAGTGAGTGAGCGAGCGAGCGTGCGAGCGAGTGAGTGAGCGTGTGTGTGTGTGCATGGCTGCGTGCGTGCGTGTGTAATATAAAGGGAGGGGAGGAGAGAAACGAAGTGGGTGTGTGCCCATTATCTGTAAAAGACGCTCACTGACCGACGGGTTCGAGGTCTAAGCTGAATCACCCTCAGGTGAGGGAGCCCACAGACAGGCGACAAACTTTAACTTTTTTCCATTTCATGATAGAACGCGGGGGCGATGTGTCACTTCCCCATGTGCAATGACAAAAAAGTGATCCAATCTGTGAGACCAACCAAAACCGTTAGATGCTTATCCAAAATAAAATAGATGAAATATAATTTGAACCCGGCAATTTAACCAGACAAATACAATGACAAACATATTCAAAATAAGGTTTATGTAGCAAGGCATTTCAAATGGGAGAACTTCCTGTTCAAGGGGGCAACCTCAAATAGTTCCAGTACAATAACATTTCTATTTACAAAAGCTATGGTGACAGGGAGTATAGGCCAAATATGCAATATTACACTACCTCAATGTAATGTTCAGTGCATTTTCCTGTGCCATGTATAATTGACCGTAGCTTTCAGAATATGAAGAATGTGAATAATGTGGCATGTCACATTGGGGAGTTTATGTCAGTAACCATGCATTTCTATTCTGTATATAAATGGACTAAATAAAATTGAAATAGTACATTTTATGTTGAACAATCAAAAATGTGTGTTAAAATGCTAAAAATGTTTTAATGCTCGAGCCAATCTCTTTTTCTTTCATTTTTCACCACAAAACAACCAGGGACTGTACGTAAATCTAAGACAAAGTGATATCAAATACTGCATATATATTGAATTTACAGATGTGTGCTAGGTCATATATTGCCAAACATGTTTGGACCACTGAACAGCCTGCGAGAAAATATAAATCTGCTATAATAAGATAGAATAGATAGATGGACCACCTAGTAATCTGTGACTCATAAGACTTAACTGTTGTCTCGTTGACATTCTAAACAGTTTCAGACGATGCCAGGGCTGGTGGTGAATCTCATCCTTCCCAACACAAGACTGTAGTAGAAGATAGTGAGTCAGAGTCAATGTTATTTAAAGGAGCAAAGTGAGTAGAGCTCATTGGAGGGGGGGGGGGGGGGGGGTCGCGGGTGTAGGGAGGGGGGGGGGGGGGGGGGGGGAGTCATTTTGTGTATTTGATCGGCTCCTCATTGCAAAAAGCGCAAGAAATACTACTGGTGGATGAGTCCTTCCCCTGAGGTGCAACACCACCGAGTTACTGCCAAAAGAACAGAAAACCCACAGACAGCACAGATCAGGCCTGCTGACTAATGTGCCGTTTGTTCCGCTCCCTTCCACTGAATCCCTTATGGGTGCACATTAAAAGGCGGATACGTTCCATGTGCACTGAATTAGATTTGACCTTGTCCACCTAAAAAAAGATGGTAGTAGGGCACGATCCTGGGTCATACACTGGCTAAATGAAGGGCCACTTCACCCCTTTTGCAACCAGATCTTATTATAATGATGTTTGGGAGACAAGAAACACTTACCTGGGGTTTTTATGTGGGTAATTTGTCTTTTTAGATATTTCAGTATTTCAAGGTATCCAACCATGGGCTCCATGATGTCATGGACACTGGGCTCACTTCCTTCCTGGACTACAATTAGGGGGAGGGCTGTCTTACTGAGACAACATGTAGTCCAGGAAGTAAGTGAGCCCAGTGTCCATGACATCATGGAGCCCATGGAAACTTTGAAATACTAAAATATCTAAAAACACATATTACCCACATAAAAACCCAAGGAAAGTGTTTGTCTCCCAAACATTAAAATAAGATCTGGTTGCAAAAGGGGTGAAGTGGCCCTTCATTTAGCCAGTGTGTGATCCAGGATCGTGCCCTACTACCATCTTTTTTAGGTGGACAAGGTAAAATCTAATTCAGTGCACATGGAACGTATCCGCCTTTTAATGTGCACCCATACAATCAATAAGCGTATGCACAGTAGGCTGGTGGCTTCCCCCCTATATTGTTCCATGACTCATGTTTTTTCACAGAATTGCACAGAAGACTAGACTACTACTGTGTACAGTACACAGTAGAAATACACTGTAGAATCTACTGTGTACCAAAAACCATTAGCATCTACAGTGAGTGTATACTACTATAGTCTTTAATAGTCATTTTATACCGGTGTATATTTGTGAATTTGTAAATCAGAATTTACAGATGACTGTTTCGCCAGAGTCAGTGCCAATAGCAGTGTGTGTGTGTGTGTGTGTGTAGCCTATCACTTCTCACTTCAGCTCAACCCAACTCAGAGACTGTGTGAGCAGCCCATGCACTCCAGTGAGCATGCAGCGTGGCAGCTGTCAGAGGACTACCACAGCCTGTGGAGGGAGGGGGGCCCTGTTGCTGTGTGTCTCAAAGAGACTCTGCGGAAGCTTTTGTCTGGGGGAGTGCATCTATGTGCCATTTGGAGAAAAATATAGGTAGGTAGAGCGATAGAAGAGAGATTGGAGAGTTAAGTGACGTGCGTGTGTGCGTAGCCTGATGTGCGTGTGTGTGTGAAGCCTGATGTGCGTGTGTGTGAAGCCTGATGTGCGTGTGTGTGTGTGTGTGTGAATGTGCGTGTGCGTGCGTGTGTGTGTGTGTGAAGCCCGATGCATGACACAAACAGCCAGCCTCTGCTGCCTGGGCTGTGTGCCTAATACTGTGAGCTCTAAATGACCTCTCTTTGCACCAACAACATGAGCGTCACACACACACACACCTGCTCACCCCCTCTCCACGAGCACACACCTGCTCACCCCCTCTCCACGAGCACACACACCTGCTCACCCCCTCTCCACGAGCACACACCTGCTCACCCCCTCTCCAGTCACAGACTGATCTCAGTAGCTAGCCACTGCACAGAGTATTGCCACTAAAGAGCTACATTATCATGCTCAAAGGTTTTCTGTTGTGTGCAGTTCTTAAAGTCAGCTGGACTATTTCTTTCTTCTTCCAATAATTCAAAATATGTCTAAACTCTGATTCTACATAGCTACATTGGCAATGTACGACAATTATGGCAAACATGTGCTTGCTTGCCCTGTGCTCTTTTAATAATGTGTCTAGTCGAGCCACTAAGCACTGACTCACACAAAGCTCTCAGATTGTGATGTCCTGGGCCTGCAGACACGAGCAGCTTGTGCTGCTGTGACTGTCACAGGCGACATCGAAGCTTCAACGCTTGAAGCACAGAGGGGGAGGTGTTGTGTGAAGTCACTACAGGCAAAAAGCGCACTCACTCACCACGACATAACTGATATAACCCACCACAACCCTGACCAAACACAATGCTAACTGACATGAGACTGACTAAATGAGATGAGACACGCAGTCTGTAGGGTACCTCTCTCTCTCTGTCTGTCCACATGTAGGCTATGTCTGCCTGGCTGGGTCGGGTCTCTCTCTCGGAATGTCACAGATTTATTTTGGATTTCGGAACCATTTTTTTGGACCCATGAAGAGCTCTACTGTGTAGTATGTGTGAGCTAGCTAGCCAACGTTAGCTATGTTTTTTGTCTTTTGACCTGTAGCACTAGCTAGTAGCTATACTCGGGCAAATATTGAAGTTATTAAAAAATTGTTTGGGACTCGAAAAACCCTGTTGTATTTGTCTGGCACGGCAATGGAGGTGGTGGTCAATGTTGTTCCGAAATGCCGATGCTGCCTGTCTGCCACGCATCCCCCGGAAATGTTCCGTGTGGCTCTGCTGCGAAACGCGGTCTAATCCTAAAGGGGGAGGTGTCGTGTCAGTGCGGTGGGTAAGGCAAGGGGGAGTGTTGCACCGAAAACGGGCCTGATACACACATGCAGAACGCATGTTCTATCATATGTTCTGTCTCTGTTTGATGGCCGCCTCAATGCTGTTCCAATGGGAGTCACATGGTTTGACCAAACATTTGTGTTCTATACGTGTGTATGAGGCCTCAGACACTTTGACATTCAACATCCGACCGACACAGACCAACCGAGTTTCTTAAATTTAGAATAGATTATATAAAATATTTGAATATCTTCAAATGTTAAAAATAATAAACATTTGAAATTGAAATTCTAAAGGATATAGAGGAAAACTGTCCGCAATAGTGTATTTGTTTCAAATAATCTAGTCTAGTCAGTACAACACACAACATAGCGTTCTACACTATACTTGTTGTAGGCTACATAAGTTGTGCAACCTTCCAACATTACACAGCAATGTTAATTTACATCTTAAGACTTAAGTGTACAATTGTAGCCAAATGGACCGATCTGGTTACATTTGTACAATCTCAGTTAAATTAGCACTAAGCATGTCCCTGAGGGAAGGCCCCTGACAGAATGCCTGCCAGTCCTAATCACACTCAACTCAATAATTAACTTGTATAAATAAAAGCCAACAATCCTGCAGGCCAGGTGTTTCTATCCAATACATTACAAGGTCTTGTTAGCCACTTTCAACCTGGCAACATTATTTTGTCATTATAGGTGAACTGAAAATGTTTAACATTTTTCCTTTCAAAAATAGCATATCTACAAGGCATTCTGAGCTTGTAGATTCCCCATTTTCACTGACCAACACTCTCAACTGACAGTGTATCAGTGATGCTCATAGCCCTGCATCTCTGACACAATTTTAGAGCATATCTGTGGTTATCATAATAAGGGCATACTTAACAATAGATAGGGAAAAAAAACATGTTTGTGTATTTTTATATCAAAAGTCCCTAAAAAGCCAATGTTAATTACTTCCTGTGAATGAAAACATGCTGCGTGATGACAGACTTTCATGAATATAAATTAATCTTTATTTCATTCACCCGTGTGATTCCCATAGTTGCACGTCCATCTAAACACACTAACTTATGTATCTGAAAACATTTTAGGTTAGAAATAAGCGATTTGGTAACAAACATGCCTCACATTGGCAATCTCTCTCTGCCTTGGCCAGCATACGCCTACTGCCTTAACACAAGCACTGTGCACCACGTGAGTGAGGTTCTACCATCCCATAGGCCTGGATTGGGTGAGAGGCCGTTTTAGACTGAAGCTCCAGAATAAATTTCATTTTCAAAGGACGCATCAAACAAAGCATCGAGACGTCCACTGGACGCATGCTACTTTTTACAATGCAAAGATTCACAACCAAAAACAGCATGTGTCCTTTGAGTCGATGTTTGATATGATCTGAAATCATTTATTATGGCGATCATGGAATCTCATTTTGTCAACATGGTTTTCAGATGAACACTGATGGACCAATCAGATGTATTCCATAAGCGCCTCAGACGGTCATGAACCTCATTGTCAAGATATAAATCCTTTGATGAAAGACCAGGCGATGTCCATTTACTGATGACGACGCGAGTGAGACTGTGTTGGATGACACACCTAACTGCCCCAAGATGTCGAACGGGCCATAGTGAGGAGAGAAGAAAGTCTGTCTTTGTTGTTGTGGCAACCGATTTGTCAAGTATCACTTCATCACATTATGTTGTTAGTGACCGGTGCAGACGTTTGCTAGGGCTGCGTAAAGAGATTACATTTCTAGCCTGGAGCTGGAGATGACGGCAGTTTACTCAGATTAGGAGCAAAGAGAAAGTCGCTTTGCAGACAAGGTCGTAAATCTTTACACAAGTGGCTTTGTGATAACATGGAACCACGTGGGAGTTCCTTTGAATGAGTATGGCCAAAGAAACCTAGCCTTGCCTGCAGATTGTGTTAACCTTGCAGGGCAATAGACCTATGTAACCAGTTTATATAGGACATATAGTAGTACTTAGTGGAAATGGCTGGCTAAGACGGTCCTATTGGCAGAAATGCTCTTTCAACTCCATTGCTTAGGGGTCAATGTAGTGCCATTAAAGTGCAACTGAAAGAAAGAGCTGTGGCTCGTGTTAAGAAAGAGAAATACAACATTTTCTTTGTTGTCAGTGTCCTCCTCCCATACAGGGAGTACACAACTGCAACATTGTGACCATGAGTTAGATGCCAACCCTGCATTGTGCTAATGTACTACTATGGATGAGCTGCATTACGCCCCCCCTCTCCAAAGAGATTGTTGTTGTTTTTTGTCTTTTTAATCTGACCAAGGCAAAACAGTTGCAAGAGTTTCTATTATAGGGAACCCAAGGCTCAATCCAGAGATAATCTCCTAGTGCACAGCTGGCACCAGGCCGACTTGGTCCCACATACAAATACTCTTGATGACCATGCAGAGATAAGTAAACTTGTGCAAACCTCAAACCAGCAGAAATTGTACCTAGATTATAGAAATTAACATGCGAGAGGATGAGTCCACCAGTACACAGGGATTGATTACCAAGGGAAAAGAGTAAAAAGGGAGGAACACGTTCCTACACTGCAAGCACAATCCAGATAAGATTGTCATGAATGAGAAGCAGGGATTATGCTGGAGTGTGAATTAATCCGAGCTCTGGGCAGGTCAGCCATATAACAGACGAGCTCTGGGCAGGTCAGCCATATAACAGACGGGTGAAGCTTCCTCAGAATAACCTCATCGGCTGCAAAGTCTGTTGTCTCCAAACATGAATAATAAAGAAAAAATAAACATTCCTATTCCGCGGATTAACTCACAAACACAGGGATATAAACTTGTAAATACTCAATATACTCAAAAGAAAGATCACATGCTACCGAGACAACCAATGGACAACAGAATACACCACAGCACACTGCTGAAATTCCTGTGTAACTGAATGAATGCATGTTTCTTACTTAATGTTTCTTGCTTAATTAAAATGTGTATTCCATGAGACGAAAAGGTGCATGCGGTACTGACAAAAAAAAGGGGGAAAAAAGGCGACAGGCCTGTGACAAGGTTAATCACAACATTTATTTTGAAGTGCAAATAAACAGTGCTTCAAGGCAAACTCAAGTCCTACCGTTTCTCAGTATACTAGAACAGGCTGTGATGAAGTGAGAATATCCAGTGCTGCAAATCAACTGGGTCATGATTCATGAACCAAACCATTTTATGGATATAGGAATTGAACTGCGTGATCCTCAGATCTCAAAAACACATCCTCACAAGTACGACCAGTCTGGGATCACACAGTCCATCCCACCAGCTTCGAGTGAAAATGTTCCGAAGATGGGCCTGGTTCGCGCCACAAAAAGATAAC
The DNA here is from genome assembly GCF_951216825.1 of Electrona antarctica. Taxonomy (NCBI): domain Eukaryota; kingdom Metazoa; phylum Chordata; class Actinopteri; order Myctophiformes; family Myctophidae; genus Electrona; species Electrona antarctica. Next base: position 14,246,971 of record NC_136795.1, on the reverse strand, counting down.
GGACACAGAGAGACTTGTGATCATGCATACTTCCGAGTGTAGCCTGTGCATGTGTTCCAGTGTGTATGTGAGAGGGTAGATACTAGATAGATGTGAGTAATGTTACAGCAAATAGTTAAGTGTTCAACTATGTGGAACGTCCCTGTTGGAATGGAATGTCAGGCCTTGTATGTTGACGCGTTGGCGGCTTGGCGGCTGCGGCGACCCCTGCAGCGCCAATGGATCACACTGTGTATGAGCGTGTGCATGTCAGTGATGAGACGCTGTGCAAACAGCCAAACACACTCCAGAGTCCCATCCTCATGAACTGTCTGTAACACACCAACCTCGAACTGGGAGACTTGGTGCTGTAATATTCAAATTTGCAGCATGGCTACAGACTTATTTCAATCAGCATCGAGTGTACAGAATGTGCTCTTGTAAACCCAAAAGACAAAGTTTTCGCTGCAAAAACTCCCATCATGTTATGCACTTGTTGGTAACCAGGCTGACAGGGACAGATAAACACTGATCTACTTACTTCCCAGCAGGGATGGATACGCTTTCTTACTCTTACTTTCTTTTTCTGACATGACAGAATGTCAACAATCCATAGTGACCTCCTTTGCTCCCAGCAGGGAAGCAGGAGGCTCGCAGCAGGACGGAACAGAGCCAGGCTGTGAGGATAAGTGGCGCCATGACTCAGAGAGAGACACAGATTACGCTAGCTACCACTAATGACGGCTTGCGGTGCTACTGTAATTAACACAATGCTCTGGGCCATCACCACATGGGGAGACTCCATGACACCCTACAGCTCTGGGCCATCACCACATGGGGAGACTCCATGACACCCTACAGCTGAGTGTAACCACACAACACAACTCCATCAAATGCCGGTTCCCTAATAGGTCATATCACATTGCATGCATATGGACTGGAGAAGGATTTCACCTTACTTGCAATAATGTCGCCGACACTAATAATAACTAAGTATTACAAATTAGCAATACTCTTACATGTAATGAAACAACTATTACTAAATACATAAGATTTAATGCAATTTCAACTTATTCATTTCATTCCTTCCTTGTAGCTACTGTAAATCAGAAATGTCATTTTAGCGGCAGCCATTAGTCTGTGTGGCAAAGTTTCATGGGGTTACATCATGGAATCTAACATTTTACAAAGAGACAGGTTCTGATCTGACTGTAAAGAATATGATACGAGTATGTATGCATTTATTCTAAAGTGCCGTGATGGTATGAAGTCGAGCTCTCTCGATAGCAGGGGCAGATAGCGGGCAACAGGCAGTCTGTTATTTTGAAGGCCTTAATTACCGAAAGGCTATTCTCAACAAAGATGGAAGAACACGTGTCAACCTCCCCATAGTGAAAATAGACAGGTGGTCAATTCTAATTAATACAGCAACTGTAAGTGTTAAGTGATTCTTAACTGCTGTGCTGCTTTTGTAGTGAGGTTACCTGTAACCTGGCACACCTGAACACTATTTGGTTCTTGTGTTGCTTCAATTTACAGGCAGAATTGCCCCATAATGGCCTGACATCAAATTTGAGAGTCAGAGAGACTTAAAGATGGAGTGCTGTGATTTTTGTATTTTTTCCAGTTTTTCATGTGTTTATGAGGTGACAGTACTTCATTGGACCCCTTGGTGTGGTTGTTATATGCAAAGATGTCTTCCCTTTGTATTTAGGGTTTCTTTCTGGAGGCTGAAACCGTGACAGTCAAACATGCTAATGAAAAAACAGTGATATAGTGACCACCATATCATCCCCTCCCCCTTTATCATACAACAGCTGTGGGTGCGGCTTCAGTTCAGGTGGATCACCACCCACCAGACAAACCAGGCATGAACTGGTGGGCGTGTCCACATAAAAACAACATTTTAACAAATACGGTACACTTTAAAAATCTCGGCAATCCATGTTTAACAGGCAGTCAGAGAGAAAAACAGGGCTAAAAGATATGAGCTAAAAGATACGTGTGTGAGTTCGGGCTGGACAGCTGTTATAGTTTTACTTCTGTGACATGAACTGTGGTTGGTGATCAGGGCTGCTGGACCAGCTGCTCAGCTGGGGAGGAAGCATTCACCTCAAGAAGCGTAAGAATGTCTCACAATATCGATATTGCTTCATTTGTTCTACACTTCCTCCAATTATATAGGGCGGCGGTGGCTCAGGGGTAGAGTGGCTGGATGGTAACCGCAAGGTTGCCTGTTCGAACCCGGGCTCCCCCAGAGTTAGTGTCGAAGTGTCCTTGAGCAAGACACTGAACCCCAAATTGCTCCCGATGTGCTGGCTAGTGCCTTGCATGGTTTCTGCCGCCATCGGTGTATGAATGTGTGTGTGAATGGGTGAATTGATGCACAATCTATGTAAAGCGCCTTGGATAAAGGCGCTATATAAATGCACCATTTACCATTTATATACCGTTAATTCAATATACACCTCTATTTTATGTCTTTGTTTACCAATTAAAAACGAACAGTAACAGGAGTTGGCAAGAGTCTCAGTCAAACTGATAAAGTAGTAGGAGGCTAAAGAAAAAGGTGACAAACTTGTGGTTTAAACAGAGCTCCTCAGGGATAAATAACTATCTGACATTGTCTGAGCGCATTCTATTTTCATGGCAGCCAATCTGGCACAATTTCATTGTTGAGAATACATCTCTTCTGTTAAGGGCAGTCTTACTCGTCTTGCATGTAACCATCCATTCTCATCAGGGAAGAACAGAAGAAGACTACTACTACTGACTTCAATTGAAGAAACTGTTTGGCAAAGTCAGCAATTTTCCTAATAAATAAATATGAAAATATAAATGTGAAATTAATTGAGATAAATGGATTAGCAAGTAAAACAAGTTAGAGACAGCAGTACTTTGTCTATTCATGTCTCTAAATAAGAAATAGAGTGATGGATGGATGCAACAGACCAAGTAGAGCAGACGTCATCTATTGGGAAGGGGTTATGTGTGTAGTCTGTCTGTGATCAAAGAAGCCGGGGCCGTGCTAATCCCTGCTTTATAGGGTTGATTTAATGAGCCGCCGCAGATCCGACCAATGTCGGATTACCGAATTAGAGTTTGTGTGTGTGTGTGTGTAAGCCTCTCTCCTTGCCCTCACTCACTTTCGTTAGTCGAGTGTGTGAGTCTATCAATTTGACAGGGCTTTCCTGTACACAGTAGCTCAACTCTGTCTTTAGACAGTATTGAGTGAGAGGCAAGGCTGGCTGCTTGTGTGTAATGGAGCTCATGATGGTGGTGGTGGTGATAAGGCTGAGAGGCCTCTGGCTAACTGATGCAGCCAGCATTGCCTAAACTCATCAGCTCTATGAAGGAGAGAGAGAGAAACAAAGAGTGTGAAAGTGGGGGAAGGATGAAACTGCCACTAGCTGGTTAAGCCAACACATAAACCAGTCTGTCAAAGATGAGGAACCCCCAAGGCTGTGCCTCAGTGTTGCTCTTTTAGTGTTTTTTGTTTTGTTTTGTTTTTAGATTTTCAAAAACCTATTATGAATACGATAGACTTATACTGCCGGCTGGGGTTCACATAAGGTATGCTGACACTGCTACTAAGTGAGACAGCTGGACTCTAAAGGCCACATTAAACTTTAATGTTAAGACGATAAACTGTGTGCCTGCAGCCAGAGGCAACGCAATAGCGCACACAGCCATCATGTCATTTTGATTCAACGGATGATCAATATATTATCAAGGAGAAAAAGAAGGAGAAAAAGAGATTGTGTCTGAGTGACTGAACGAGTGAGTGGGAGAGAGATGAGAGAGATGGAGCACATCAACAATCAGTGTATGCGTTGTCTTCCACCTCTGTGGACAGAGTGGAGAATGGGTGCCCCTGATCAGCACCAGTTCACTGGGCACATTTGGGCCGCCCGCTGACAGATGCCACGCAGAATGTAGCACAAACGGGAAGAGACACCGAAGCCACATGCATTGCAAACATGTACTTTCCTCCATTATCGGAGGCTAGGCCAATATTTGCTGTCCTTCCATTGTGGGTAATCCTAACCGTGATACTGCTCTCTTGCACCTCTCAAGTCGTGGCTTAGTGCTTATCGTTTAGACTCTGTGTAAGAGCCACTTAACTGAAGACTACACACACACACACACACACACGTTATAATTTAGCTATTGAAAAATAGCAGATCTACAAGCTCATAGCGCGCCACCGAGTGGCGCGCTACAAGCTTGTAGGTCTGCTATTTTTGAAAAATCGTAAAAATTTGGCGCAAATCTTTGAATATATATTCTTTCTAAGTGAATGTTTTTAACTCGGGTCTAAATGGGTTAACAGGGTCACACTGGTATTTATCAGACAAAAAAGGAGAAATACTGAGTCAGAGAAATTGTCTTATCTGAGCTTCCTCAATTGAGTCAGCATTAAATTATAAAATAGAATACTAGTCATCAAAAATAGAATACTAGTCATCTCCTGCTGTGTGAGTGTCAACCAAGAACATGTATATTATGCTCACATAAATGCCCAAAAGCTTCAAGTGTAAATGAAAAGGCAGGGTGGGTCACTCACTTTATGGAGGAAAGACACAATTGAAATGAACAATCCAACAGAAGTGAACCTTAAGATGGACGGTATAGAGCACCGAAGTCCTGACGTCACTGTCAGTAGAGGGCGCCAGTCCACAGGTTGATGTACTTTTTGCATTGAATTCCCCATAGGGGGATTTTAGATCTCTTCATATAAGAACTGTGTTTGAAAAATAAACCGATCATCCCTTATATGAAGAGACCTAAAATCGCGGGGATTTCAATGCAACTAAAACAATACATGAACCTGTGTACTGGCTCCCTCTACTGAAAGTGACGTCAGACTTCGGTGCTCTATTACAGTGAGATATTCCTGCATGAAATTCTGCTGCAATTAGCAAGGGTTGTTATATACCAATGCAGTTGAACTCAGCCGTGTGTGTGAGGGGAAATGTGTGATAATTGGGAGATATTGCCTCTGTGAAGCCAGCTGTGTCGTGTGGGTGCAGTTAGGAGTGGCGGGACGGTGTTGTGGTGAGAGGAAGCTGTTGGGGGTGGAACTTCCACGCGTGAAGACACACCAAACAGGAAGTGACAGCAGCAAAGCTGTGGCAAGTGTTCAAGCACGCGCACACATACACACAATGTAGGTACAAACACAAAATGACTTGCCTGTTTACCCATTTAGTTGTCTTCAACAGACTTAATGCTACTGTTTGACAAAACATGTGTGATGGGAGGTAACACTATTACAACACTGATAAGCCTAAGAATTCAGCAGTGACAAAGTAAACACGTCTAATTTAGGGTGACTCATTATATCCCCTTGATTTCTACTAATATTGATTCGGCCCTATACAGTTTCAAATGGCTGGAAGGGCGGTTTGTGCAACAAATGCCTTGATTTCAGAGCATTTGGAGAAGGAGCAAGGTGGGGAAAGACGCCTCTTGGTTCATGCCGGATGTGCAGGGTTCAAAGATCTGTTGATGGGAGCTACATTTGACAGTCAGGCTGTTAATCTTTATTTATTTAAGGAGGAAATTAGATTGTGTATATTAGTCCTCAGGGCTATGCTTTGACCTCTATATCAGTATTATTTCTCCATAGCTGTTCTCCAACACAGAAACAGGATTTAAATGAACAAACAAACCACCCCAAGGCAGTTAACCTGGGATAGGAATATAAGAACATTTTAAAGAACTCACAGGAGCCACATTTCATTTCAATAAAGCAACAGTCCAAGGAAAGCAATACTGCACTTTATGCACAAGTTACTTTAGTTCCAACTTACAAATCTGTATTGCTCTATAAAAATGCTGCTAAACCATAGATTTATTTTTATTTAACCTTTATTTAACCAGTAAAAACCACATTGAGACTAACGTTTCTTACTCTCTTTTAAGTGTGAACTAGCCAAGCGAAGAGGCACATGTTACACAGCTCTGCCAGTACCAATAAATATAGGACAACATGTAGGACAGACAAATAACATTTGTAAGCACAGTACCCACTACCTAGGAAGCTCAAGGAAAGAACAGGAATATCTATTAAGATGACCAATACAATTGATATAAAGTAGAGACCAGCGGGTGGCGGATTTAGCCGCGGTTGCCGCGGGTGAACCGCAGTTTAGGGTGGATTAGGGTCAATTCAATATATTATAAATTAATATTGGATAAACCGCGGGTGAAATAATGCGGGAAATAAATGAATGGCATCTATCTATATACTTATTATAGCTTTTAAAACGCACACAATCTCGGTGTGCGTGCGTTAGTAGTAGTATTTTAATTTAATCATTTTCCATGATCTGGCACAAATTAGCCGCCTATGAAGTTGGGTCCTGTTGCACAACAACAACAACAACGTGGTCTCCTACAGCCTACAGGCAGCTACGCTAAAGTTGCTAACAGGCAGCTAGTGAGTCTGAGAGAAACTTAAAACTAAGTAAAACAGAAGGGAGGAATATACGTTCGGCGTGGGACTGGGAGTGATTAAGTTCTTTACCCTGCCGCCGATGACCGCTGGATATGCTGTATGAAAATACGTCGCGAAAACGTGGACGACGTGTTACCATGGAAATGGATTATATACAACCACTACGTAACATTGGTGAACTGTCGAGAGAGTGGTGAGTGACATTGTTTGTACAAGTAGTATAAATAGCCGATCTACAAGCTCACAAGTTGTCACAACGCGTCGCAGCGTCGCGTTGTGAGCTTGTAGATTGGCGGCGCTTCCCTGCGCAGCGGATTGCGGGTGGTGCGGATTAATAAATTGGATTAATTAATAAATTGCGGTCGGATAACGGGCGGATTATAATTATGCACACGCGGATTCGGGTGACAAAAAAGCTCATCCGCTGTTCTCTAATATAAAGCCTAAATGACAATGTTTGCTACTAAACTAATATAAGACTAGAGCAAAGTAGCAAACATATACAGTATATACATCGAAGCAGGAGAAGTGTCTGGAAAAAGTGCCCATGAAAATCCTTTTAAAACTCACTAGGTGAATCACAGAAGACAGTTTGAGTCTGGTTTGTAGGTCATTCCAAGACCAGGGCCCGGAAAACCTGAGGCTTTTTTCAAATTACAAGCCTTGCCATGTTCTCTCCCTCCATGGCTCGTAGATCCATGTTCTCTCCCTCCATGGCTCATAGATCCCGCATATCAGATTTCTATATGCCTTCGTACTCCATGCACTCCATATACAGTTGGAGGCCATCGATATTGTCCTTTTCTTTTTGCTGAGGTTTGCGTGATCTGCGCAAAAGGACAGTTAACCCATTTTGGGGCGGGAACCCCTTTTGGTGTTTTAAACATTGTTATAATTTAGCTATTGAAAAATAGCAGATCGACAAGCTCATAGCGCGCCACCGAGTGGCGCGCTACGAGCTTGTAGGTCTGCTATTTTTGAAAAATCGTGAAAATATTTATTTCAGAAAACTGGAGGATTTAGAAGGATTTTTTAAAATTTTGATGTCAGGCCTAAATGGGTCAAATGATAAGGGACAATATTGGTGGCACCCAACTGTAGGTTGTGAACTTGTGACTAGTTAACGTTAATGCAATAGCAAGGATGGCCGCCCAAGCCTACCACATGAATACCAAACGAGTCGCCCCTTTACCAACTCGCCACGGGCGTACAGCCGGCGGAACTGCGCGGCCTGGTATTCCTAAAGTAACCTAAGTAAATTATGCTTAAACCTAACCTTATTCCTAACCTTAACCTCAGTAAAACTATGCCTAAACCTAACCCTATACTTAAACTTAACCCCAGTAAAACTATGCCTAACCCTAAACTAATTTCTAACCTTATTCTCAGTGAAACAAAATAAATACAAGAACCGCTGCACCGATCGGTCAGCGGAAAAACCGAGGGGCGACCATACCTGATACCTACCACATTCTATAGCCACAGGTGCGAAACAAGGTTGGCTTGTGCGTGTCAGTGTCGGGGCCTTTATGTTGCAAACTCCAAAGAGTGTACAAATGGAGCAAAGTGTAAGCCTAATGTTAACATACTGTATGACACAAGATCACACACACACACACACACACACACACACACACACACACACACACACACACACACACACACACACACACACACACACACACACACACACACACACACACACACACACACACACACACACACACACACACACACACACACACACACACACACACACACACACACACACACACACACACACACACACACACACACACACACGTAACTGCAGACACTAGACCAGGGGTGCCCACACTTTTTTGACTTGGTCTACTTTTAAAATTGCCAGCTCAAGGTGATCTACCAACCAAAAGATAATTATCCCTTTGCTTAAAATACTCAAAATATGTACCTATATGGCGAATAAATAAATAACATTAAGGCATTAGGACTTTCAAAATCTAGGTTTCAAAATCAATTCTATTTATTTCTCTTTTCAGTTTCCCCGCATTGCAAAGAAGAGACTTAATTTCTGACTTTTTCGGATTTTCTGACTTGATCTGGCCTGTTAACATTTTCATAGACCTGGTTGCTTGTTTCTCTCTCAGTCACGAAATGTGGCAACCGTCAAAGCTAGTCCTAGTTTGTTTTGGTTGTGATGCATGGATGATGGCATCATGATGCTACCGCACAGACCACACAGAGACTACCGTGGAGGCGCGAACCCCCACGCAGACTATCGCGGACCCCCACGCAGACTATCGCGGACCTCCGCGGGGGTCCGCGCCGACCTCCGCGGGGGTCCGCGCCGACCTCCGCGGGGGTCCGCGCCTCCGCGGTAGTCTGTGTGGGGGTCCGCGGATAATGGGGGTCCCCGCGGAGGAGTCTAGTCCATTTATTTTTTAGAAAAGGGTCCTTTGGTTCCATTTGAAGCAGGCTAAGGCTACACTCGCAGTTACAGAGACCCAGCTCCCATACCCAACTTTGAGAATAGATTAACGGCGATATTTTTTTGCCCGAGGCGAGGATTGTTTTTATTTATTTATTTTTTCATGGCAAGGCCAAGCGGTCTACCTGCGCAGCGCTTGCGATCGACTGGTCGACCGCGATCGACGTAATGGGCACCCCTGCACTAGACAGACCTTCAGCTGCTGGATAAGTGGAGGTATTAGGACCACAAACACAAATTATACGACTAAAATGAATGGGAATCTCCAACAGTTTGATTTCATGTGTGCCCATATAATGTTATATGAACTCATCAGTCTTTGCGTACCTTAAATAGGCTGGCCTTGCATTTGCGCTTGGAAGGGCGCAGCCATGATTAATCAACAGCTTGGCCATATGGCCTGACCTTTTGACACCGAGCGCCTACAGTGAAATAATCTAGGGCAAATAAAAAGGAGATTTGCCGCTCAATGAGTTTACAGTATTGCTTGCTCCGTCTATATACAGTGACAACAGGCCATGTCAACAGGGCCTTCAAATTAATTTGAGATGCATTAGTATGTCTTTTTCAGTGTATTAGTCAGTGGAGTAAGACATGTTAGGGCTTAGTGCTGTTACCACACACAAAAAAGCGCTTCATTCGTTCCTTGTACATTCACTGTAGTATTGACAAGCACCCATTTCATGCTACACACTATATTGAACATCTAATCCATGTCAATTTAAAACAGCAGGCATACAATGTCCAGATTACCACATGTATTTTTAGAAAAAGTCCATGTAAGTTAACCAACTAGCTCCTTCCCTTTTTTTCCTTCAATGGATGGGAAATCACATGACACGTTGTGAAACTTCACTTGACTAGTATGCTATTTTCACATACCACTAGGTCTAGTATATGACCAAATAAGCTTCTTAACAAGTTAAGTCTCAACCCGATACAAACCAAAGTGATTTTGAGGCGAAAACAATTAGCAAATTATTACAAACATACAGAAAACAACAAAATCAAATACCCGTATTTTTCCAAATAGTAGCCCGGGCTGTTAATATGCAAAATCGATTTGGACCCCAGGCGTTTATAAGGAACTAGGCTGCTATTTGCAGTAGGCCGTTATTTTTTTTTTGCACTGGCCTGCACCGGGCCATTATTTGGTTACAGTTCCTGTGGAGCTAACAAGCGCACCACAGCTCATTGCACATGAAATATAGGCTGCATGGTATGGCTTGGACGAGGCGGTTATTACGCAAAATGTTGTCAGAACCTGGGCTGTTATTAGGCAGTGGGCGGCTATTTGAGTAAGGGCTGTTATTTGGAAATATACAGTATGTGGTTTCTCACATTCAGTCAGTGGAGTGTAGGTGTGACATCAATGCAGGATTTAAGAAAGTTGTCTAAATGGCCGTTCACACTGAGAAAGACTATACAGTATACAGTTTTTATCGTTCTTAGTGGATGGCAGAGTTCACACCACAACTACGACAAATAAAATGGTGTTATAGTTATAGACAGTAATGGTGCTCAGTGTAGTAAGCCTCGCCGAGCCATGCGGTCCATAGGGCACCCCCTGTACATAACACGACGCTATGTCACAGGGACTTACCCCCACTACAACCCTTGATGCTGAGTGCCAAGCAGGGAGGCATTGGGTCCCATATTTCGGGGGGGCCCTCGTAGGCTAGAATAGCCGAACGTCTGCCCTGTCTGACCCTGCAGAGAGAACAAACTAGTGATCCACTTCCAAAGCCGATACCAACTCTATAGCATCAGGGTATAAAGACAGCTGAGCTCAGCCAATCCATTACTTTTTACAGAGCAATAAAGTACATTTATTTGTAATCACTGGTGAAATATGGGTAATTTTATGTATACAAACTATACAGGTTTCTACATTAAACGTATAATTAAGGTAATTTTCTGATGATGCTTGTAGAATAGGTTTCTCATATTTCTGTCCCTAACAGGGTCACCATAATAATCATAATCACGGCCAACAAAAGCCCACACAGATGTGTTTCGTGATGATTAAATTGGCCTACATGCTTGGCTGTCGCGTCCTAAACCGACCCTTTTCATCCTTTCAATAGCAGGGCTTTTTAGATCAACGATTATGTAAAGGCTCTTTCCTCTTTTCTAAAAGCCAACGGAAATGAAAAAGAATTGACATTGAGTGGCATCAGCTGTGTAATACTATATGTAGCCTCGGAGACCCAGGCAATTTTGTTTCAAAAGGGGAAAACGACCAGGGAAATGTGGCATAGGAGTGAGAGGGGAGGCGGGCACATAGGTTAGTGAACCAATAGGGAGCCGGTGTCCGTTTCCAGCGCTAGTTTGATCATCCCTCTAATGCCAAGAAAAGCTTGGGTACTTTACTTTCATACATTGATTCAATATATGGGTAATGTCTAATGGTCATCTTTGATGAATTGAACAAGGTGGACCCTCTTGTATTTGTACCCTTGCTTTATTGGGTCGTCCACTCACAGTTAACAGTCTTTGTATTGAGTTGTGCTTGAAATGTACTGTAATTCTGCAAACTGTTAATAAATATTTCAATCAATCAAAAAAAAAAAGTCTACTAAACCAAAAACCTAAGCAGCATAGCTATCCTGTGTTTGGAAGATGATGCAGCAATGGGAATAAAATGGGTGATCTTCATTTTTATTGGCTTTTATTGATGTGTACCTCTACACATCATCACACAGTAGTACGTTTTCGTTTTAAGGAAGTAATTACATTTTTATTTGTATGGACTTTTGATATAGAAATCAAAAGTCCAACTCTTATCATACTATGGTTAGGTGATGTAATGATGAAACATAATAATAATTGATATGGTCTAAAAGTAAAACATATTTTTCATTTCAAAATGTACAATGAATATGAGCTATATCTATGCATCAATTGCAATACATCAGTGAATATATTATATATGATATTATTCACTAGTGGATAATATCAATGAGAGTATACAGGTATACAGTATTTGAGTATAACGGGTGGATATAAAGTATGGACAACTGTATATCAACAATGCACATTCAGTATTATGGTGCTAGTGTGGTGCTAATGACAGGGCAGAGGCTACATAGGAAGATTGACAAGTGACGAACATTAACAATTGGACCTAAGCCCGACGACACAAGAATGCTTAAACTTCAACGTCACCCAAAACTCAAAAGTCAGTAACAGACAGTGTTACTCATAGACATATATACGTAGACGCCCTTTTCGGCTCTGAGGCGCGGCGTGTCACCATTGAAGGCACAATTTTCCCGACATTCCTTGCAAAGCATTAGCGGAAGCAAAGCGGAAGCTTGTCAAGCTTCCGCGTGCGTAACATAAGTCCCGGAAAAGACGCGCTGTGATTGGCCAGTAGTCACTTGAGTGACGTCACTTGGGCAGCGACGCAGTCGCCTTCAGCAAATGCCTTCAGCACTTCTAAATAAGAAAGCTGCGGAGAACTGTTGCTTTGTGTTCACTCTTTAATGTTTTCTGTTAGTAATCTAATCCCCCCTGGCTCTGATGTTGTATTGTTAATAACTTTGTTGTTTGTGTTTGTTTGTTTGTCTTGTATTGTAATGTATATTGTCATGACTGTTATAAAGATTTGTTAAAAAAAAAAGAGCCTTCAGCACTGCACGTCCGCCTTCATTGGGATACACGTCGCTCCAATGAACTGCAGCGGCAAATGAGGCATCTATTTCTTATAATATCTATGGTGTTACTGACAGGGCTTACAGTTCTCATATATCATATCAAGCTTAGTTGTTAGGAGGCTGATGACACAACGGTCTGACCAAGGCGCTTTGTGGTGTGCCACAAAGCACACACAGACCAACACTGTGCCTTCACACAGACTAAAACACAAGAGAAGCGCACCCCAGACGCTCCTGTAGACCAGAAGGGATAGGAATAAAACAACAGCTACCATCTCCCAGTGCTACTATTGAATGAACAAAGCCTTCACACAAGCCTGGTAGACGTTTCGAGGGACCTCTTGTCTGAACAGCAGAGCTGGTTAGACTTCGTATCAGACAGACAGACAGCAGTGGTGAGCAGTGACGAGCACAGTCAGTCAACAACAATACTGTGTTGGGGAGGCTTTTACATCTACTACAGGCTAGCTGCTGGGTACCAAAGCACTTGGCTATGGTCACCCCACGAATACAATCCCAATGTCGAAATATTATGCATTAACACAGTAAATTACCAAAATCGTGCTTATTCATCTGTTGCAGAGAGTACATTTCAAGAACGCAACATAGTGTTGTGTGTGTTCCTGAGTGAGTAAAGAGAAGCCTGTTCCATCCTGTCTCACAGAAGTTACCTGGGGGTAAACATTCAGGCATGCGACTGTTGCATGAGCAGACACTGAGTGAAGGAATAATAATACAAAGTGCAGTACTTGCAAATGTTTAGGGTGCTTTAGAGGTTTCACAAAAAAACATTTGCTTGCACAGTTTGAGATGCGTTTTTCAATCATTTTTTTTTAAACATTTATGTCGCCAATAGTGAAAAAATTCTGGGAGAATCTGATGTGCTTTTAAAGAAAAAGTTAAAAGTAACCGACCACCTTCCGCATAAAACAAACTTTTAGATTTATAAGCCCAGGCGGCTGGCGTAGTCGTCTGGGCACCTTGGCTGGTAATCCAGCCAAGGTGCAGCGTGCCACGGGTTCGACTCTAGATCCCGACGGACTTTGCTGCGTGTCACCCCCCCCCCCCCCCCCCCCCATCTCCCTCCTCTGTTTCCTGCCTACTTTGCACTTGTCTCTCTCACTAAAGCCAAAAAGCAAAAACAAAATCTTTAAAAAAAGATTTATAAAAGAGCAGCAGACAGAAGAAGACACATCAAGTGGGACCCCGGTACACTCATCTACAGTTCCTGTCAAGACTTACAGCCATAATGCCATTCCTCGAATGTAGACGCAAAACAAGCCTGAAAACACAATAACTACAGTCCAGAAAAATGGCAGCCGTGCCAGGTGCTATGGTCAGTATTAGGGACTTTAATCAATTTTAAGTATTTTATTTTCGACTATTCGAATAAACGTTTAAAAGAATGTCGGTTAAATGACAGTGAAATTAATTGCTGGGCACACCCCTAGTCAGTATCGGTCAAAAATATGAAATATTTGGCTACATGTAGTACATACAGAATATATAAAGACATACAGTAGGAGAATGAAAATGTGTCTGTTTAAATAGTTTAACAGGCAAACCATTGAATAAGCCTTAAAGGGATAGTTCAGATTTTTTGAACTTAAGTTGTATGAAATACTTGCCATTAATATAGTGGTTGCAACTGTATTAATTGATTGCCCGAGTCCCATGGTGGGAGTTCTGCTCTGGTTTTGGTCAATATTAAGTAGTTCCGGTCATTTTGTGGGGGGCACTGGGGCCACGCAGTAAAAGTAAATGAATCCACAAAACGAACGTAATTTGTATTGTTGACCTATTTCTAAAATATTAGCGCGACTTTCGTTCAACTTTGACCCCTCTATCACATGGAACTATTTTTTGGGCGTAGTGATATGGACACAAAAAACATAGTTCTGTGTGATAGAGGGGTAAAAAAAGAACGGAAGTTGCACTAATATTTTAGAAATAGGTCAACAATACAAATGACGTTAGTTTTGTGGATTAATTTACTTTTACTGCGTGGCCCCCAGTGCCCCCCACAAAATGACCGGAACTACTTGATATTTCACCAAAACCAGAGCAGAACTCCCACCACAGGACTCGGGCAATCAATTAATACAGTTGCAACCACTATATTAATGGCAAGTATTTCATACAACTTAAGTTCAAAAAATCTGAACTATCCCTTTAAGTTCCCCATTTCAGATGCATTGTCCAGAAATAACTTTCTGCTGAATTCTATAGGGTAGAGGTTCAAGAAAAGGCAAAGGGACTTTGCAATTGCATGACTTAAGTCACACTTAAGTGTGGTAGACATTCTAAACAGGAACTGGTCCTAAATTAGTCAATCTGGTCTAACATTGGTTCTGCTTTCATTACTGTAGACAATATTGAGTGAGATTTATGTTGTGGAAAATGTGATTTTCATGCAATTAATGGAAACGTGAACAACATCATCTTGACAGTCTGTTCCCTTAAAACACACACACACACACACACACACACACAGATAACTAAAAGTGTGGTCAGGTCGACGTCTCGATGATGTCACGCTTTATAACCATTGCCAGTAAGGGAAGCAATATGCATAATCTACCAAAACACCTGGGGAGGATGCATATACGTAGAATTACGTACATATGTGCTTCCTTTTATGGCCCTATCTTCATCCACTTCCATGTATGATGTACCAGCCATAGATATGGACTATGGCTGAAAGATTAACTTTACGTACAGACTCTTGTTCTATTTCGCTTGTAGAAGAAGACCATTCCTGACCCCCAAAAAACTGCTATCGAGGATCGGCTAAAGCTAATGTCAACGTCATTTTAACGTCTTTAGAACGTCTTTTTACCTGTGCGGTAACTGGGAGTTACTATTGAGCCGCTAAACATAGTCGCTTTGTTCATCCAACTCGATCTCAATTCTAAGATAAAGGCCTTTAAACATCAGCAGAGCACCCACCTTTGTGTGCGGGCCTCCATCCGGCTGCTGCAGGCAAAACAAATTGAGCCCAGAGCCCGAGAGCTCTGCTATACGGTAAATATGATCGAGACGAGTATTAATTAATAGAAAGCTCAATAACACGTAACGTTAAACAAGTTTTTGGCCATGGGGGATTTCATGAAATAGACGTTAAGAGAAATGTCATGTTCATTCTTCTAGGTCAGTGTTTTTCAACCAGTGGTCCATCGTCCCCAGCTAAATGATGGAGTTGGTAACCAAATGGACCCTTATATAATAGACCATTTACGCTCTCAAGAGTTAAATTGTTAAACATCTGCGTCCGAGAGGCTGAATCTCATCAATTGGTGGTCTGTGGCTCAAAATAATGCCCAATAAATAATGGGCCTTGAGATGAAAAGGGTTGAAAACCACTGTTCCAGGTGCATTTGTGGTGTTCACATATCATACAGTTAGGCAATGTGCTGTAATCAAGTACAATTATCATTAAATAGCTATACTTCCCAAGGCTGATGACTGGAAGACAAAATCGTATTTAAGATGACAAAGCATTTACCTGTTACACTTGACTATAGGAAACGTAACTTTGGAGTGTGTCTTGTTTATCTCTGCTCCTACACTGAGGATACATCTTATTTGTATAATGTGCCTTGTGAATGCAAAGACCCGAGTTTGAATCTGGCTCCAGTTGCGTCTCGCAAGATCTAAGATTTGCCTCTAGTAATTCCAAAAATAACACTGAGGGGTAGCTTGAGTGACGTCAGGACTTCGGTACTTTATTACCAGTAAGACGCCTTAAGGGCGAGAAGCAATTACGACAGATAATATAAGCTGCTATCAGTAGACACTAGGCAGTGACCTACTTAAAACAAAATAATAATTAACACTTAGTTGATGTGATTGAAATTACACAGAAGGGGGAACCCTTAGGCTACAACATTATTTCTAGATATCCACGCAATAAGAACATATGTCTTTTGGCTAATGTCTGCAACTCTGCATTCCATTAATCTAATCTTCTACCCCCTCACTCTGATCCCCTCTCCGCTGATGCTGGGGACTGTGGCGGGCACTGGCAGCATGTGGTAGTCGTGCCTCAGGCTTGCACAAATCCAGCAGGAAACTGCATGGACAAGGCTGCTGTCCTAAAGCACTGCCATCTAGCTATTGGCCTCGCATTTCCTCTTGATTAATATTCATGCAGAACTCAGCTAGCGCTGCTTGCGAGATGCTTGGAGGCGGTTGGCGTGAGATCATGATGGCCTGAGCGCCACATGGCGCTCTGAGGGCAAGAACCTACAATCTGTGGGCAGGGAGGGTGCTGAAACTGTGGAGGAGCACCATCCGTTACTAGTAGTAACTAGAAGCTCTAGTCATGCTATAATGTAATCGGGTCCTACTGTCTGCAAAGAAATAACTGCAGGCCTAGTTGTAGGTAGGAGATTGTTTTGAAGCAGAGTTTGGAAATTTCACATGAGATTAGTGACAGCTGTGCTGAGGTTGCGAGCACCATAACAATGTTCTCTCCACCTGCTTGTCAGAGTTAACGTACCAGTTGCCCGTGAAAACAAACTACTGTTGTGATCAAAACAGAATGTAAGGTTACAGTGAAAACATGCAGGTTCAGAACTTCAGATTTAAGCAGTGCCTCAGTTATGCTTATAATGCTTCCACTACAAAAAGGGTTTTTTATGTACTACTCAGCCTCGAGAAATCCTTCAGGTAAACTACAAGCATTTATCTGAAAGGAAACAAAAAAGTATTAATCTATGAAGTCAGGCATTGTCAAAAGATGTTTAAACGTAGTGAATCCAGCTACAAACATATTTCCCAGTCCAGAAATTATAAAAAATACAAAGGTTAATTTTATGATATGCAGGCTAACCAAACCCTCCTCTCTCAAGACACACTGACATTAAACCGAAATCGTCAATGATTGTATTTGCTCAAATCCAAACACTTCTGTACACTTCTGTAGAGAATATCTTGTCATCTCATTAATCTCCAAGGACGACTCAAACCCTTTTCAGGCAACAAGACAGACAGTGGGCCTTTGAATAATGTCATGCCTGATGCCCCACATCAACTTGGGGTTTCAATGAAAGATTAACGAGGGCCTCGTAATGATGGCCCATGAGGAAATTAAACTCTTACACCTTTTACAACTCTTACACACTTCAGATTGCATTCTGCTGCTCTGCTTGAATTTAAAGACCTAGTGAAATGAAAAATAGTTTCACACTTTTAGACCATATCCATGGTCATCATATGGGCATAAACAATGGATGCCAAAACAATGGGACATTTTCCATTTTTGTGTATTTTTATATCAAAAGCCAATTTTAATTACTTCCTTTGAACAAAAACGTGATGCATGTCGAGCCTCGCATGAATAAAAATGAAGCTTGATTTCATTCACCTGTTAATTCCCATCGCTGCGTGGTCCTCTGATTACAGAACTACTCCGTTTTTAATCTCATTTAAGATAACATGCACTCATGCGGGCAGTGTCAACTTGTTTTAAACTTAATCCTCAAGTTAACATATGTATCTGAAAACATTATAGGTTAGAAATAAGCCACGAGTTTAGCTGCCCGTCTGTCACTTGTAAACAACCAATCTGCATGCGCATGCACGCGTCGCGCATGTAACGGAACAACGTCCCATACCCTGAGACGTTCTGATTGGTTCAGAAACACACAGCTTTCTGTTTCAGAGTGAAACTTAACAATAAAATGCATGTATTTTTCATTTCACTAGGTCTTTAAGGGATGTGTGTGTGCGTGTGAGAATGGAGACCGCAGGGAATGAGAGATGGACAGTCTGAAACTGTAGTTTTATTCGTTTAACGATCAGAATTGAGCAATGAAGTATGAAGCTATGAAGGTAAGCTATGAAGTCTAATGTATGCATTTCTGTGCCTACAGTACAGATGTCTCCTATTGTACGTTCTATGCAGTATTCCTTGGAAAGTCAGAATACACGAGGGACAAAGATGCAAAGTACATCATAGTGATAATATGAAAAATGGTAATTAACAGTTCACAGAAACAGAGATAGATAGGAACTACTACACAATATGGTCTGGATAGGGCAAGAATAATTATGATATAGTGTAAAAGTATAGTCTGTGCCAGTATGGTGTTATTGAAAGAGCAGGATTCCCTTCAGATGATGTCTTTGTGTTTTAAGTCTGATATATATTACATACGATACAACAGTCTTTGGCCAAAAATAGCGATCTACAAGCTCACAACACATCGTGTCATAGTACGCCGACATACGACATAGTGCACATAAACATAGGCAGTGAGTGGAGAGGGAACTGGGGCTCGTTGCCTGTAGAGAGGCCACTGGAGAAGGAAAGAGTGTGTGTGTGTTGTTAATCTATACAGTGCCAGCCAGGCCCAGTACCGAGTTCCACATTGGTTCTGATCATAGTATTAATAGCGCTGTAATGTCTGCTAGATTGACGGACCAGGAGACTGTCTTGATGCATTGAGGCCCCACAGCATAGAGCGTAGCAGTCCCGCCCCCTTTCAGAACGACGAGGCCCAGGAAATGGATTCCTCATTCATTTTCTCCATAGGCTTTTCCAAAAGTGTTTATTTAAAGACTGTTACGCCGCGGACGAAGCCAACTTGGATCTTGACAAAACGTTTTGGGCCGATCAAATCATTTATAAGAAGAAAAACAAAAAAATGGTGTTGTATCCTGCCTTTATTTTCTTCTTTGTAATTATTTGATCGGCCCAAAACATTGGCTTTGTCCGCGGCGTCTTTATATAAATACTTTTTGAAAAGCCTATGGAGAAAATGAATGGGGAATCATTTCCTGGGCCACTCGTCGTTCTGAAAGGGGGCGGGACTGCGACGCTCTATAGCACATTGCTGCTTTCATGCAAGTCATTAATCCAGAAGATGTATTGCAATTAAAATACAGAAGTGCAGCCATACAATCTCACAGGATCAATTTCAATCTGTCAGTCATAATGGTCATCAACGGTAACACATGTCATAAGATCAGATGAGGAAAAAAGGTTTACATTTACCTTGAGGATTTCCCCACGTTTAAAACTAAGTTCATCATCAGCAGTGGCTTTGAAATCGTATTTGGCAATGGCCTCCATCGTTCTGGTATCTCGTTGGAAACCTGTTTGGCAATAGTTGTGTGTTTGAAGGGCTGACTCAAAAGTAAAAACACAGATCCAGAAGTCTGTGGCCGGCCGCTTCTCTCCGAGTCTCTCCTCCCGTCTAGGACCCGTTCCCTTCACAGCTTGAGCCTCACATAAAGGTCACAGTAAGGTACCTGCAGAGAACAGCAACATGTCATTCAAGCAGGAGCATTAAAAAGCATAAACCGTCCATATCAACACTGTTAACCACTTTCAACCTGATGTCCCTATTTTGGGCATGTCATTCATTATAGGTGGCAACTGTTGTGGGGGAAATATATAGCAAAGACAAACAATGATCAACAAGCTCACAATGCATTGCAACTAAGACCATCACAATACTCGATACATACCGAAACTGACGTTCGGTACCGAAATCAAAAGCTATATCACAATTCTCCATTATGTCACTCCCGGTCCAAAGGAGGCCACGTGCTGTTGTTTACATTCTGCGCATTCCTGCCTCTGAAGGAGAAGAAGGAATGCTCTCCTCTCTAGTTTTGTATTGTAGACTAGAGCATTACCTGCAGGCTGCATTTAGCCATCTGTCCGGTAAAAAGATGACAGCCAACAACCTTTCAGTGGAGTTCTAGAACCACATTACAAAGTTCCAAGGCAGCACATCGAGCATCATCGTATAGCGACTGTGTGAGGATGTTTCGGATTCATATCTCCTGATCAAGCCTTGGACCAGTCGGAGCCATCACGATTATGACTTTTACGACTGGAATGTGGACAAATCTGAAAGTGATCCAGTAGTTTGTGATGCCCAATCATTGCTTTTTGGCAAGTGTGTGTGCCTCTATGGCATGCTTGTAAACAACTGTATTGTAACATGTGAGTCAGTCATTAAAACATCAAAAACATTTTACATAAAAAAAACACAGCTACTACTAATGTGGCTTATTCGGGAATTCGGCTGCTGGTAAAATACATGGGGTCACAGCCATTCACCTATTGTACTTCACAGGACACCACCAGATGTTTTAACCCATTTAGGCCTAACATCGAAATAAAATAAAAAGTATTCTGAAAGAATATATATTCAAAGATTTGTGCCGCATTTTCACGATTTTTCAAAAATAGCAGACCTACAAGCTCGTAGCGTGCCACTCGGTGGCGCGCTATGAGCTTGTAGATCTGCTATTTTTCAATAGCTAAAGTATAACATAATGCTTAGTTAAAACACTAAAAGGGGTTCCCGTTCAGAATGGGTTTTAAGGACAACCCATGGGCTATTGTACGATATTACCATTCATTCCTTATTTTACCACGCAACATTAATTTCCGATTAAAAAACAATCATTGAGGGTCCAATCATTGCTTTGGACATTTTAGTAGAAGGCATGCCTTTTGGTGCACGGAAACCACATAGGCCTACTTCCTTAAATTACAGGTTTGGGGGTATTTTAGTGTCTGAAAAATAAGGATGTAGAGAAAACGTGTAAACTGGTCATGAAGGCTGTATTTTCCATTGATAAGCATGTCTTAGATGGACAAAGACATTTTAACCAAAGCAAACAAAGGAAATGTTGAAACTATTCTCAGTGACATATGTAGTATTTAGTAAATATTTTAGTAAGTTTGTATCAGGCAGGTGATAATAAACTTTTAACTCTATTCTGTGGACTAAAGAAACGGTTGCAATTTGCTACAATGTTAAATATGGTGTTGAGGGAATTTATACTAAGGCAAGGGTGGATTGGACACAACCAGATAGAATCGCCTGACTGTCCTATTTGACAGTTCATCAGCTAGCCCAGCTTGAAGTTTTAATCTCAGAAAACAAGCACAACTAAACTGCCTCAACCTGGCCAGCCAGGGCGCCTGATGGAGGGGAACGGAACTGGTTGGAATAACGTGTTCCTTCCATGCGCTAGGTCCAACCAGGGAAACTCCCCCCTGTCAGGTGTAAAGGAGCAACTTGGACACTCAGGCATGAAGGAAGCATGAGTTCAAGTCCGTTGCTCTCCCCATGTCCCCCATATATGGGGACTAGGCTGGCGGAGGGTGTGTAGAGCCCAGGATCACATTAGATAATTGACACAGGGGTGAAAAATGGGTTACACAAATCGTGGGATAAAAATTATAAAAAAAGAAAACAAGCACAACTACAACCATCAATAATAATAACTTACTGATTTAAATGGATACTGCTGGCAAGTTACATTAGCTGAAGTTATTCTAAGGAAGGATGACTAATGACTTCAGGATATTTCCAACATGAAAGGAGAAAAAAAAGCTATTTCGAAATAATAAAATAATAATTTAGCTCAATTTGCAGAACATGTAAGCTTGCAGTTCCTGGGTGTAGTAAGCAGACAGACTCCATAAAAAGTAAGCATGAAGCAGTACAGTAGATAGATACTAGATAGATATATCGTTTGAGCAACATGAAGAATATTCATGACACCTGCATTACCCCGTGGTGCTGCTCAATAATTATCACGTAGGCATGACCAAAACAAGACAGATAGTAGACAGTAGACAGTATGGTAAGCCAGGCGTACTACAACCAAGTTGTTTAAGAATTGGGTTAATTGTAAAATATGACAATGACTGGAAATGCTGTTTCAACGATCTCACTGCAGCTATCGCAGTTTTTGTTTATTTCAATATTCAACACAAAACAAAATTGACATCATATCTGCATGGTTCTGACATGTAACAAATGTAGTATTACTACTATAATTGAGACTTACGGCATCTAGAATGGTGAAATCTCATTATGATCTTAACTCTACAGTTTAGCTTATACATCTGTTTTCTTTTTGGCAGGCGACACCGTTGTACTACGGAGTATATAAATAAAGCTTAACCAGCTGCAGCCCCAGGCTTATCGTCATCTATCTCGAATCGCGACCCTTTGGCTCAACAAAATTGACGTGTTTTAAATTTGAAATAAAGTGTCGATGTGACTTTTCACCAATTTAAATCCAATCGCTTGACGATGTATAAATTAACCCAACAAGACGCCAAGCTGTCTTCTAGGAGTGGGTTAATATACAACCCGTGGATATCCATTTAATTTTATAATTTTGTTTTTTAAGTTGAACAGCGAAAATACACGAGTTAAATTACATTACAACCCTACTGTTTTACTGACAACTTTCCAGTTGGCAAACAACAGAAAAGAAGAAAACACTTTTTCACAACGCAGCAGCAGCAGGCTGTTGTTAGCCTTGCTAACAGCTTGGGTAGCTACCTAACTTAGCTACCGTTAGCTCGCATCGCCAGAAGAGACAGCAATGTACAAGTTATGTGTCAAACAAACTCACCACTCCACATGTGTGGTTCAGATACCGCCTCTGTGCCGAACGGACGCTGTGGTGTTATTATTTATCCAGCCTTTGTGTTGTTGTGGAGCGGTATTAAATGACGCTGTGTGGCTTCGCTCTCCACCCGAACTGGGAGTCTCTCCTCTCTCTCTCAGCCTTAGCTGTGTTAGCATTACGGCTAGCGCTAGTAGCGAGGTTGCTTTCCGCTTCCTGTCAGTCAGAGCTGAGCTCCTCCCTGTCGGCTGCGTCAAAGCTGACTGTACGTGGTCAGTCACAGACAGTGTGGTCTGGTCACCACTGGTCAGAGCTATTTAGATGAGGTCTCTCTCTACTCTGCCTGACACCACTGGTCAGAGCTATTTAGATGAGGTCTCTAGTCTCTACTCTGCCACTGGTCAAAGCCCGATTCCTCATTTCCTACTACATCGGTCGCACGCACGACGGTGTCAGTCCAGTCGCGTGTTTCACGCGCGGCACCGTCGTGCGACGAACTAAGCATCACACTGGCTTCAATTCAAACCTCTTCAAGTTCAAACTACTATAAAGGAGTATGTAATAATAGCAGTGTTGCTGCTTGCACACAAAACAACGTATATGAACTGGTCTACAAAAAATAGCAACTGTAAAACGTGGTCTCTGATAAGCACTTTTGGAATGGATTGACAATTCACATTTAGCTAAAAAAATAAGAGGTCTAAATGTTGTCATTACTGTAGCTGTAGCCTATTTGAGTTTTTATGACGGTAGAGTAATTTAAAATAGGTTTTATTTCCTGTTGTCTTATAAAATGATGTATCATGCATAATAAATAATATAGTGATGAATGTCTACTTTACATTGCAGTCCACCACATAAAACATTTTTGTTTACATACCCCAAATACTTCTCATTATAGGCTAATACGTTAGGTTTTTTTTAAAAAAAGGCTTGCAGCTTATATAGCCTATTTTATACTAGAAAAAAAGAATTGTAGCCTACTAGCCTATATTCTACATGAACTCAGTTTTCTTCTTATTTTTTTTAAATCTTTTCTTAAATCGATGGGGCAAAATAGCCTGCCCTACCTGTAGGCTATTCCTGACCCAAATCAGTGGCATCATTAAATTACGATTAGCTATTAACTTGTATCTCAAAACATTGAAAAGTACGACACCTAGTGGAATATTAAGCACTGTGCAAACTGCAAACAATGGTACTGATGAAGACATTTTGGCCAAGGATGGAGTGGAGAAATCCAATGGGATTGGATTTAAAACGAGTCTGACAGGACACCACATTTGACAATAAAGACAAATTTCAATTTATGCATTTTCAGATTTATTAAACTGTAAACATCCCCTTGCTACTTGTAGGAGACCGCGGCCGGGGTTCGAATCCCGGGCGTTACACATGGTCTTGTGCCCATGTGTTGGTCGACGACCAGTGCTGGAAAAAAGTAGGCTATAGCCTATAAGCCAAACTTCCAAACAACAAGCCCCTCGGGTAGCCACCCATGCATTCGTTTTTTTGTATATATTTTTAAGGCCTATTATAGGTCATGGCTATATAGAAAGTGATGGAAAAAATAGTCTATGAACAGGTTGAAAAGTATCTTGCCACTAATAAATTAATGTACGAGTTCCAATCTGGCTTCAGAACATCCCACTCCACTGACACATGCCTTCTCTATTTGAGCGACCACATCAAACAAGAGGTGGATGCTGGCAAATACTGCGGCATGGTCAGCTGGACCTCCAAAAGGCTTTTGACACCGTGAACCACTCCATACTGGTTAACAAGCTTAAAGCAATTGGTTTCGATAGCACATTAGTGAGCTGGATGCAATCCTACCTGGAGGGGAGAGAACAGATGGTGGAAGTGAACGGAACACTGTCCCCCCCCCCCCTCCCAGTGAGCTGTGGCGTTCCACAAGGAAGCATACTAGGGCCTCTACTGTTCCTAATATATGTAAACGACATGACTTCAGCTTGTGACTGCAACTTGTTCCTGTTCGCAGATGACTCGGCACTGCTGGTCTCGGACAGGGACAAACTGCAGGTTGAAAATGCCCTCAGCTCTGAACTCGGTAGAATCTGCACCTGGCTCGCTGATAACAAACTATCCTTACACCTGGGAAAAACTGAATCCATTCTCTTTGGATCTAATAGTAATCTCAGCAAGGCAAATGGCTTCTTGGTTAGAGTGGGTGACAATGTTATCACACGTAAAGATGAAATTACCTACCTAGGTTCCATCCTGGAGGCTAATCCTTCCGGTGATAAAATGGCCACCAACGTAATCAAAAAAGTCAACCAAAGAACAAGATTCCTTTACAGGATCTCCTCACTGGTCAACAAAAACACCTTGAAGACCTTAACAGGAGCCCTCGTACAAGGTTTCTTTGACTATGCATGCACCTCCTGGTACCACAGCACCTCAAAGGCCCTTAAAACTAGGCTCCAGACTTCCCAAAACAAACTGGTCAGGCTCCTACTTGGCCTCACCCCCCGAACCCACCTCACCCCCATGCCCACTTTGACAGACTGGAATGGCTTAGGGTCGACGACAGAGTACAGCATCTTGCAATGGGTCTGGTCCACAAGATTCGATACTCCACCAATATACCCATGTACCTGTCGTATAGATACTTCCTTAATGTTAACGAAGTCCACACCCACAACACCAGAGGGAGTGCAACGAACTATGTACAACCCAGATTCGGCACAAACAAGGGACTAAATTCTTTTCGCTCCTATGCCACCAAAATGTGGAACGCCCTACCAACAGTCATTAAGACATGCAAATCCCTTGACTCCTTCAAAACCGCTCTCAAAGGGCACCTACGGATGGCTGCAATTCGAAACTGGCCCCCGTAAAATCTGAATCCCCCCCACCCTTTTCCCTCACTGTTTCTTTTCCCTTTTTACCTCCATTATGATGAATTCCTGTTCTGTTCTTTGTCTATATAGAAGTGTCTATTTGTACGTCTCTAAATGTTTTGATGAATTGAACATGGTGGACCCTATTGTAAACAAGTGTAATGCTTAATTGGGTCGTCCACTCACAGTTAACAGCCTTTGTATTGAGTTTGTGCTTGAAATGTACTGTAATTCTGCAAACTGTTTCAATCAATCAATCAATCAATGTACGCATAGGGCATATGCCTATCTGCAACTGCATGGGCCTATAGCTCTACTTTATAATATTAAATATAAAAGGTAATTTTGTTATTATGCAAAATAATGAAATACAATCTCCTGGACCTATAGGCCTATCATCATATGATTACAGCAACTCGTATAGGCTAATGCATTTCTACATGTTAGGCCTACATTTAAAATGTAAATGTGAAATGCTGTGGATATTTTTTATCTCTCTTCTCTTTTACACGTCAGTCACCCTTCCGACCGACGGCATATATTATGTTTCTGTTCACGCTGCTATACGATTGACAGGTGAGGTCAGGTGGCGATAGGCTGGAAACTGCTCAGAGCGCGTATAGCTATCCTATATACACGCTCTGAGCACGTTCCAGCCTTTTACGCACGTTTGCAGCACTCCTACACACTCCTTTATAGCTGTGCGAGCATGCCATGGAGTGTGTTCCAACCGCGGCAGAACATCAGTGTGTGAATGGATAATAGGCTTTTGCAGAATAGAGAGTATAGCCTATTATTAATTGGTATTAATTTATATTTATATCTGGCTGGAGTCCTTGCTCGGTGGCGGTGCAGTTGACTTTAACGAGCGATAACATTTTGGATAGCTTGGGAATTTGGGGGACAGTAAAGCGCGCAGATTTGCGTAGTTACCAATAATTCTGTAGCCTGTTGTTGACTATTTCAGAGCCATTTGAGATGGACTTTGGATATATTACGAATTCCTCTTTCTCCCCCAATTCATCTGAGATTCTATTGAACGGTGAGTTAACAATTTAACTGCTTCATCTCGTTCTCGATATTCTATAGGCTATTATAGTTTGATTTTGTTGGTAAAAGTGTGTATAGTAGGCTTAAGGCTTAAGAAAATTATGACCTGGCAGACCTGGCTGCATGCACGAGGAATCCTATAAGCTATGCTCCTTAATTTGTAAAATAAAATAAAACTTAGTATACTATAAGTGGTCACTGTTAAACTGATAATGCAAGATTTAAGATGGCCCTTTATTAATGGGCCAATCTGAATGGAGCTTTAACTGGTGATTAATATCAGTGCACTAGACAAAAATAACTATTTCCGATAAGAATTCTGTTACTTTTTTTTCCTTTTTTTGTCTTTTCTTTTCTTTTTTTTTTACCAATCGGGTGCAGCGAAACCAAAATTAATCATCTCCAGTAAGAAAAAGCAGACAAGACATTCATCTAAAAATATATATTTACATCAAAAGACCATGGCTCTTTGAAGATGAATGATGAATAAAGGTGGGATTGATCCTGGCCATGTGTTAGCACTGTCCTAAACTCATAGTTAGATAGGTGTCAGTTTGAAATGACTAACTTTAACAGTATATATTCTGTCTGTCTGTCTGTCTGTCTGTCAATTCTTTCTCCCTTTAATTCAATTCCACCAGAAAATCAGTCCTATGATAACGTGCTCATGCCGAGCATCTTTGGCTTCATTTGCGTCTTTGGGACAATTGGAAATTGCATCGTCATCTACACCATCATCAAGAAGACCAAGTTCTGGGCCCAGCTAACCGTGCCAGATATCTTCATCTTCAGTTTATCCATTGTGGACCTGCTCTTCCTCCTCGGCATGCCCTTCCTCATCCACCAGCTGGTGGGCAACGGCTCCTGGTGCTTCGGTGCTACGATGTGCACCGTCATCACTGCACTGGACTCCAACAGTCAGATCGTCAGCACGTACATCCTCACCGCGATGACAATCGACCGCTACCTGGCAACCGTCCACCCCATACGCTTCAACCACGTCCGAACCCCTTTCATGGCCGAGACGGTGGTGGCACTGGTGTGGCTGTTTTCTCTGGTGTCCATCACCCCGGTGTGGATGTACGCCGGCCTCATGCCCCTCAGGGACGGCTCGGTCGGCTGCGCTCTTCTGCTGCCCAACCCCACCACGGATACATACTGGTTCACCCTCTACCAGTTCATCTTGGCCTTTGCTCTGCCTCTGGTGATCATCTGCGCAGTCTTCTTCAAGATCCTACAGAACATGTCGGCCACGGTGGCTCCCCTGCCTCAGCGCAGCCTGAGGACACGCACGCGCAGGGTGACCCGCATGGCGGTGGCTATATGCCTGGCATTTTTCATCTGCTGGGCTCCCTACTACATCCTGCAGTTGGCACACCTGGTAATCGAGCGGCCGTCGTTTGCCTTCCTGTACGCCTACAACATTGCCATTAGCATGGGCTACGCCAACAGCTGCATCAACCCGTTCCTCTACATTGTGCTGAGTAAGACCTTTAAGAGACAGTTCATCGTGGCACTTCGACAAACGCCCAGGGTGTTCCGGGTGGATCCGGAGGTCATGGCCGATGGCAGTATGACTCTGAGGATGGCAGCAGATATGTCTCATCACTGAGTCCCAGTCATCCAGGGAACTACTCTGAAACGCGTTACCTGTGACTGTACTCTAAAGTGGACTAAAGAGCAGCCATCAGCAACATTATGGTCTTCCCTGAAGACCATAATCACCTGAAGACACTATACCATACCGTATCATACCGTAAATCAAATTTAAAAAAAGGAAAAATAAAAACGGATGGAGGCTAATGCAAATCTGGATATGTGTCGTTTAGTATACTATGAAAACCTGCAAAACCTGTCAGTCCGCCCGTCTGTCTGTCGATGCGTCACGCCTCCATATATGGTTGTCAGTCCATCACGTCCATCACGACAGTCCATCATCAGTCGTGACACGACACGCCATCATATATGGTCGTCAGACCGTCACGCCTCGTGACACCACTCCATATATGGCCGTCTCCATATATTAAGATCACGACACTGACCTCATCAAACCCTGGATATAGCCATACATGGAGAAGACTGGATCATCACCTAGATCTGCATATGGAGCCGGCGGCCAGAAACTCTACATCTGGCCTCAAACCCTTAGATCTCCATATATGGAGCTGACCTGTTCTGACATTCCATGTTGATCCTACCCCACCCATCCTTCCTCTTCGATGTCTCCCTTTTGACTGATACCTGTCCATTCAAACTCTAGACAGGCCCGCCCCAAAGTTATTAGTGCAGCCGCACCGGCAGCCGGCGAAAACTAGAGTTCTCAACAGGCCCGAAAATTAAGGCCCAGCCCCCTGTACACTCAAGACACTGCCCCCTCTGCCACCCTTAGATCTCCATATATGGAGCTGACCTGTTCTGACATTCCATATGTTGGTATGACCTCATCAAACCCTGTACACTCAAGACACGCTCCATATATGGCCAGTACAGAATTCATTGATCTGAGCCCCCATGCCAAAGCGCTAGCACTCGCTCAACAGTCTGCTGTCACCCAGGCGGATGCATGCAAGCAACCTCGCCCTCAGGGTGTCTTACTGGTACTGGTAGTATTGTATAGTATTGTCACAAAATTCATTCATATCAGGCGTTGGGCCTATTATTTGGCAAACATTCTTCTTTTGTTTGTTTCCGATTCTTTTTTTCGTCTATTTTAAAGAAAAGTCTTCAAAAAATCCTTCACACTATATTAACCCAAGAGCTGACTATTTCACAAGAGAGCATTGTGAACCCAATGTACAGTATCCTGATTTTTACATAACCTAAAATTTGAATAAGTGAATTCATTCCTATAGTCTAATTGAGTTTCCCATCAACCCTTGCCGGCCATTCAATGCTATTAGTCATCTCTTTATAATTCCTGGTGCATACATACCGTTAATAATAGCAATTTCCTTTCCAATTAAAAAAACCAGCACCTTGAAAAATGTAAACGTACTGACTGACATTCCCATGTGATGAGAAGAATACACCAGACAGATCAAATGTATTCAAATAATTGAATATATAATAATGAACTTCTATGTTCTGGAGTGTGAATCTCAATCCTATGATTATAGCACTTTTGTTACATGTGTTAGTCTTGTGCTGTACATAAAGTACATAAAGTGTTGTACATCACTATTTATGAAACACTTTAACATATGTTACCTCAGTGAAGATTTGTGTAAATGCCATCATGTATGTACAAAGGTAAGGAGTCTCTATAGCTTCTGGCACATATTTATGCTGGAATGGGCACAGCATGTAATTTGTTTTGATTTATTTATTTTTAGTCTCTTGAAAGATGACATGAACACGAATATGGACGCCAGGTTGAAAGTGGCTATACAGAAGTTAAAAGGGGGCAAATGTACATAAAACTGAATCCTTTAAATTTAAACAACCATCTTCTATAGCATGACCACTTAGTATGGCTGTCAGGAGGATCACCCAGTGCCAGACACTGATTGATTGATTGATTGATTGATCATTACAAAACCTTTTTTTTTTTTTTAACACGATCGAAAAGGAATAGGCAGAAGCTTATAGCTTATTTATGCCTATCCTTATTATACAACTTAGAACATGTACATTGTCTACAAAACAATCAAAATTTAGACAAAACATAAAAACAAAGAAAAAAACAAACACAAGACAAAAGAAAAAACAAGACAACAAAACAAACAAACAAAAAACTGAAAAAACACGAACAGACAAAAGCATAAAGTCTAAGGTCAACTAAATCAAATGATACTCAATTGATCACCTCAATATCCCAGTCTGATCACCTGGTATCAAAAAGAAGTGGTTGCCCATTTCCCACCCCTGTCCTATCCAACACACTTTCATTGTCAGATATATTGGTGGTGTTGAATTCGCGTTACAGATGCCGCTGCAGGAAATACATTTAAATTCTCAGCATGCAGTCATGCTGCATACATTACTGAACCATCTTCATAGAACTGCCAGATACAGTTTAACGACATAATCTGTCATGCCCACTGTAGCTGGGAAAATTCAGCTTGTGATGCTTTGATGAATTGTTTTTGCTTGTTATCTTAAAGGAATGTTGAATTCGTCGTATACAATTGTTGTCACTGCTGACATAGAAAAAATTATGGAGCCAGCTGCACAGTAAATTCTTCTTTTTCCTTTTTCATTTGGGTAAACTATTACAGTCAGAGTGAATGAATGCCACAGACGAATAACAGTCTAAGTCCACACTATTGATCCATAATGTATAAATGATAAATAAGGGGTCAGGACAACGAGGCCTTTTCGTGGAGGGGTCAGTCTGAAATTTGGACTGTTTTTCGTCTGTGGTACTGAACACTGGTTTGTTCCTCAAACTGATTGTGACCTGTCACACTTCTATTGACGCTTAATAGGAGTCTGTGTTTTATATAGTGTGCAGATGTTTCATGGAGTTTGACGGGTGAAACACAGATGTACATTTTTGTGTTGAATAAGACCATTCAATAATACCCAACAACTCATTTGTACATGACACTGGTTCTCAGTTCTGGGGACCACCAGGGATCCAAATGGACCCTTACAGGTCTGTAATGGAGTGTACATACTGTATGTAAAAAAAAAAGAAAAGGAAAAAAAAGAAAAAAAGATCGTTGGAAGTGGAACCCCAATCTACATTTGGTTCCAATGTAGGCCCTACGCTCTCAGAGTTACAGACCCGTAAGAGGTCTGTAACTCAATTGGACCCCTGGTGGGTCCCGGACTAGACGTTGAGAAATAGTATAATAAATTATGTCAATAAAGTTCTGAAAGAAGTACTAAGTGTTCTTGCCTCATAACGTGAAGAAGTATCATTGTGTGTGCTGAAAAATATAATATTTCTTGGGTTGGCACTAGTAAATAGCAGTACACTTCAAGCAGGCCCATGATTGTCTGTGGCAGATGTTGGGGGAAGGGGCAGTTAAGTGTTCTTGCCTTTTCATTACGTGAATAATGATCATTCAATCATATTGCAGATGACAATGGAAAAATAGACAGGCCTACACTGTCTATTCACCCATAGCTGCACGCACGCACGCACGCACGCACGCACGCACGCACACACACACACACACACACACACACCTCTTGTTGCCTATTACATGGCTCAAATAAGAGTACACTATGTCCATGTGTATTTAATGTATAAGACGATATGTATAGTATACACAATTATAGTAGAAAGAAACAAACAAATATTCAAGTGACAATAAACACTGAAAGGCAGAGGATGGGGGTTCATTTAATGGTCACGTTTTCAGATTTAATCAACATCGTTCACATTATGAAAAACATTAGATCATTTCTGTAAAAATGTGGGGAACTGTTTATTTAAGAAATTATTGAAAGATGCATGCTCTAAATACAAACCCTACAAGGCAATGTTGATGCTCCATACCAAATTAATCTGTGCAATCTAACATACCGTTATGCGATCTACAATATTATTTCTCTTTCTCACATCCCCTTTTCAATACATTGAGAGTTCAGGTTTTCTTTTAAGGATTCATGCTCTTTGACAGTTTCATGAGCAGCTGCACATCACTGGGTACCAGCCTGACATGCATCTGGATATTCATATTATGGACATGCAAGCCTGCAGTTTAACAGCTTTCAAAGCATTTATGGCTGAAGAAGTGGTTCTGAAGGTGACGCTTGGTCAGTGATTTAACCAGATAATTCTCTTGCGAAAACAGGTGCTGGGCCACACACAGTGGCAAGAGTGAATTTAATTTCGTTTTTCCTTTCTACGTAACAACTGAATGACAGACGTTTCGGCTATCCAGCCTTTCATCAGTGTGATAATTCTCTTACAATAAACTGTTCACTGTTTACACGACATTTACCGGATGCTCAGTTAATGAAAGGCTTGACACGGAATGTTATCTTTCTCGTGCTACTGTAAATCATTACGCAGTAAGTGTAGCCTATATCGATGACAAAGAAAACACAAGGAAACTTGTGTTTCTTCCTGTGAAAGTCTGCTTAGTGAGAAGGATTTAGACTACAGCAGTTTGTGAATTAGTTGAGACAGAAGCTGCACAGATGACCCACAACATAAGGTACAGTATGGATATGAGCAGTTGTTGTAGCACTAGTAGTGAGTCTATGTAATTCCAATACATCAGCTAGCAGAGCTACAATAGGCAGAGGGTGTAAGTCAATACGACATTGTTATGGCAAGGCCAAGGACAACCATAAGATATATTCTATACAAGAACATCTAAATGGCTCTCTTGACTCACATATGCCATGGGTCCCTTTTTCAGCTCGAGACCCAAGCCAACAGTATGAATTAACCACTTAAGAAATGATTTAATACTGAAAATATATTTTTTGTGTGACAGATACCTTTTGTGATGTTGCAAATGTAACTTGTGGACACGAATGTACTGTATATAGGGACATATAATTAAGTCTGGTAATTGTCATTAATATACCTTAGAGCTGTTGTGTGGAAATAATAAAAAAGTCCCCCCATTTTGTGTTTCAATAGAACTGTAATTATGAAAAAAATCATTAACATGGTGAAACACGTCTTGATGACATCATCAAGATGTGTTTCACCATGTTAATGATTTTTTTCAGACCTCTAGTTCTAGGAAACACAGCATGGGGGAACCTTTTTTATTATTTCCACACAACAGCTCTGAGGTATATTAATGACAAACAACCCCTCACTGTGTGTGAGCACCAACATGCATGCCAAAAACAGGTTTTGAAACACGCACGCACGCACGCACGCACGCACGCACGCACGCACGCACGCACACACGCAGATAGATAGATAGATAGATAGATAGATAGATAGATAGATCTACGATAGATAGATCTACGTATGTCATGTCAACCAGATTTGTTTTCACATTTGTTCCATCATGGCATGTTCCTAATGTTGTCTCTCTTTTGCTGCTTTTAATCCACCACATTTGCTTTGTGAATAATGTAAGACATCACACTAGGAGTTTTGTAATCACTTCTTGTTCTTTACAGGAATACCTTTTTGAATATGTGCACTGTGCAGTGAGTTGCTTGTTAATTTTGTTAAGTTTCTTTTCAAATCACATATGGGTCAATACAAAAATACCATACATGTTACCCCTCCCGGCTCCCACCTCCCAAAGTTCCTGCTCCGAAAGAGCCACAACCCTGGTATTAGCAAAAAATCTAAACAAACAGTAAATACAAATAAGACATATTGTTTATTTTAATGAATCCAAACAGAGTGCTAGAGTTCATCCTTGCAATTGAATTATTGAAAATAAATCAAGCAAGCATTTAATAACATACTGCTCCATAACATTTGGATTAACGGTTCACATGAACTTTATTCCTTACTGTGTAAATAGATAAACACAGATAAATGTCAAGAGAGCAACACTGGTGTATCAGTGTTCAAAGCTGCCTGGGGCTTGTCTTTACATCAAAGCAGAACCAACTCAGCAGTTGATTTTCTCCAAAATGGTGTGTGTGTGTGTGTGTGTGTGTGTGTGTGTGTGTGTGTGTGTGTGTGTGTGTGTGTGTGCGCGCACGTTCGTGCGCGCACGTTCGTGCGCGTGTGCGTGCGCGTGTGCGTGCGCGTGTGCGTGCGTACTGTACATGTGCACTGATAAAAATATGCCACCCCATTTATTTAAAAGAATCAATGAATTTAATTGAGTCAAAAAGGTACTTTTATTAAACAAGACTAGTTCTTGTATAAAATACGCAATCCAGTCAATTCAATAGTCTACATTTTCCAGTAAAATCTACAAGATATGTCCAGTAAAATCGACAAGATATGTCCAGTAAAATCTACAAGATATGTCCAGTAAAATTTACTGGATCGACAAGATATGTCCAGTAAAATCTACAAGATATGTCCAGTAAAATCTACAAGATATGTCCAGTAAAATCTACAAGATATGTCCAGTAAAATGTACTGGATCTACAAGATATGTCCAGTAAAATTTACTGGACATATCTTGTAGATTTTACTGGACATTATCTTGTAGATTTTACTGTACATATCTTGTAGATTTTACTGGATATATCTTGTAGATTTTACTGGAAAATGTAGACTATTGAATTGAATGGATTACGTATTTTATACAAGAACTAGTCTTGTTTAATAAAAGTACGTTTTTGACTCAATTAAATTCATTGATTTTTTTAAATAAACTGGGGTGGAATTTTTATATATATAAAAATGCCACCCCATTTATTAAAAAAAGATCAATGAGTATTTTCAGTTTGTAATCAGAAGTTATACAACTTCTGATTACAAACTGAAAATACTCAAACAAATGTTTGTATTGTCCTATGACCACCATGTTCTTTTCTGTACAACTTCTGATTATAAACTGAAAATACTCAAACATAAATGTTTGTCTTGTCCTATGAACACCACCAGCAAGAGTCAAATGGCATCAGGTATAAAAAAAACAATTTATTGTTTTATTCCTCAAATTGGAACATAAGGTTATACAGTTTCTTTTAAAACTAAATTATATCAGTGCATAAAAACAAAGTAAATGCAGCCACAATATGATAGCTTCGTGAGCAGTGGAACCATTGGACCCACAGTGTTCTCTATGGCCCTGTGGGCAGTGGAACCATTGGACCCACAGTGTACTGTGGTTCTATGGCCCTGTGGGCAGTGGAACCCATTGGACCCACAGTGTACTGTGGTTCTCTATGGCCCTGTGGAACCATTGGACCCACAGTGTACTGTGTTTCTCTATGGCCCTGTGGGCAGTGGAACCCATTGGACCCACAGTGTACTGTGGTTCTCTATGGCCCTGTGGGCAGTGGACCCATTGGACCCACAGTGTACTGTGGTTCTCTATGGCTGTTGGCAGTGCACGGAACCCATTGGACCCACAGTGTACTGTGGTTCTCTATGGCTCTGTGGGCAGTGGAACCACAGTGTACTGTGGTTCTCTATGGCTGTGGGCAGTGGAAACCATTGGACCCACAGTGTACTGTGGTTCTCTATGGCTCTGTGGGCAGTGGAAACCATTGGACCCACAGTGTAATGTGGTTCTCTATGGCTCTGTGGGCCCCATTGGACCCACAGCGTTTGGCTTTTCTTAACAAAATTATCAGTGCATAACAAAAACACAAAGAAACATAATTGTATTTGTTCAAATATAGAGTCCATTAACACATCTATCAGAGGTAATGATTAGGCCATGACCTTTAGAACATATGTAAATAATTTGTATTAGTACCCCTGAGGGCAATTCTTCACTTGCACAATGTAGGAGGTGGGACTAAGCATAGACATATATACATAGACGCCCCTTCCGGCTCTGAGGCGTGTGTCAAAATTGAAGGCACTATTTTCCCGACATTCCTTGCGAAGAATAGCGGAAGCAAAGCGGAAGCTTGACAAGCTTCCGCGTGCGTAACATAAGTCCCGGAAAAGACGCGCTGTGATTGGCCAGTAGTCACTTGAGTGACAGCGAGAGACATGGAGGATTCACATGAGTGACGTCACTCGGGCAGCGACGCAGTCGCCTTCAGCAAATGCCTTCAGCACTTCTAAATAAGAAAGCTGCGGAGAACTGTTGCTTTGTGTTCACTCTTTTAATGTTTTCTGTTAGTAATCTAATCCCCCCTGGCTCTGATGTTGTATTGTTAATAACTTTGTTGTTTGTGTTTGTTTGTTTGTCTTGTTTTGTAATGTATATTGTCATGACTGTTATAAAGATTTGTTAAAAAAAAAAAAGCCTTCAGCACTGCACTTCCGCCTTCATTGGGATACACGTCGTTCCAATGAACTGCAGCGGCAAATGAGGCGTCTATGTATATATGTCTATGGGACTAAGGGGGACTTCCTGTTGGGATATCACCCCTGTGTTTGCTTCCTGTCCATCGGGAGTGCATGTAAGTCAGTCATTTTCTACGGACAATTATAGTATTTTCTCGTCACTTGTAATTTTTTAAATTACGTTTAAAAAAACCTTTTATTCATATGGTTCATTCATTTACCATTCGTTTTTATCGTAATGTTTTATTTAGGGTTTTTTTCTCAAGGGGAAAGTTGTATGCTCCAGTGCCTGTCTGTGCTGCTGCACTATACAGTACAGTACAGTACAGTGGAATACAGTACTGTACAGTGGAATACAGTACAGTACAGTACAGTGGAGTACAGTACAGTGGAGTACAGTACAGTGGAGTACAGTACAGTGGAATACAGTATGGTACAGTACAGTGGAATACAGTACTCCACTGTACTGTACTGTACTCCACTGTACTGTACTCCACCGTACTCTACCGTACTCTACCGTACTGTACTGTACCGTACCGTACTGTATTCCTGTATGTATAGTGCAGCAGCACAGACAGACACTGGAGCATACAACTTTCCCCTTGAGAAAAAAAACCCTAAATAAAACATTACGATAAAAACGAATGGTAAATGAATGAACCATATGAATACAATTTTTTTTAAACTTAATTAAAAAAATTACAAGTGACGAGAAAATACTATAATTGTCCGTAGAAAATGACTGACTTACATGCACTCCCGATGGACAGGAAGCAAACACAGGGGTGATATCCCAACAGGAAGTCCCCCTTAGTCCCGCCTCCTACATTGTGCAAGTGAAGAATAGCCTCATTGAAAACATTAGGCCATAATGGTATCCCTGATGTTGCAAATACTTGATGGGCCTGATGTATGCATTGGACCTTCCCTACCCCAAGCCTTTGAAGTACACTTTTGAGGCGTTTCAGAAAATATTTCTTGAGCTGGACGCAAGCACCAAAATGTCTCCCAAAGTATTTGGTTTGAATTCAAGTTTAAAGTACTAATCTTTTCATGGAGGCCAACCCTCAGGGCTACTTCTAAAAACAATTAAAAGTATGTTCTATTGGCCTAATGTTTTCGTGGATGATAGCCCTCATGACTGTCTAAAAAATATTTGTTTGTGTTCTAAAGGTCATTATGGCCTAGGGTGCAGTACTTAGTTCAGACTGGTCATTGGTCAGACAAACGACAACCTAGGACTAATGCCCCGTCGGAATTACTTGCGGATCCCCTGGCCGTTCTGTCGAGACCACCACCTCTGCTGTACTCGAAGATGCTCAGGACACTAGAAGAGATGGCCTCTTGGACAGCTGCATCATCGTCATCAAATACCTGGGGAAAACAGAGACAGTGAGAATATGCTAAAACAAAAAAGGTGCATTTGTCTTTGCTCTCTCTGCAGTCTACACAGCAGTTTGTCGCAAGTGTGGTCTGGGCTAATAGAAGCCCAGTTTTGCTTTGACAGCAGCTGTAATCTCATTTGTATTGTTGTGGCCAGTGTCTCACACCTTCCACCAACATTAATACCATGGTGAGTATACCAGTTACTAGTAGTTGTGGCACTGTGGGCAGGTGCCAAGTCTCGCTAGAAAAGCAAATCAGCATCTCCATAAAGCTTGTCAACAACACATCTCATGGTAGATGGCTGTATTGACTCTGGACTTGATAAAACACAGTGGACCGACACCAGCAGATGGCATCCAAAATCATCACTGACAGTGAAAACCTCACAATCTACCAGGACATTTTAGAACATGTGCCAAAACTACTAGTATTTGGTATAGCCTGCTGACCATGATATTACTTAACTGACCAGCCAACTGACCATCCATTGATCCCACCAAGCCATCAGATAGGCTCTATAGAGGGTATGCACATGCATAAAGTAAATGGCAGATTGAGTGGCAAAGTGAGTGATGAAGTGAATTTAAAGTCGTTTAAAGTAATTTAATGCAATCAAATAGGACTTTTCTGTTTGGATGTATGTGTCAAGGCCAGAAAGTAGTTTTGTGCCACTCAGTAGGCATTCCCGCATAACTCCCGGGTATGATGATGTCACACGGATACCCTATATTTTAGATGGCAAAATCCTGTCTCATATAGAGCCATATAGAGCGAAGTCCTGACGTCACTGTCAGTAGAGGGCGTCAGTCCACAGGTTCATGTACTTTTTATTTGCATCACCCCGGCCTTTTCACTCATATGGATATGAAGCATCGACTGAAGGTGGAAATGTACAAATATACCCAAAGAGTAACAAAATAAGCGTTAGAAACGAGTCAAACAACCCAGAGACTACATTTCTGGGTAGGCGGGTGGCTGCATCTGCCCGTCGAACAGAAACTGAATGTCAATTACGTTTATTTTTTTATTGATATTTAATGTTTCGTGGTTAGTACGAGTCGAGTCACCACCAGCTGAGCTTACGTCAACGAGGAATCTCAGGAACGCAATTTGTTGACAGCTGGGCGTGACGTATATTAGCAGCGACATTGCCTTAGTTTCAAGGCTTTTGCGGCCACATTAAGTCCATTTTCTCCAGAAACTGGCTGTATCAAATATGAATGGACATCATTAACGACGCACAGCCACTCCGCTGACAGAAAGGCCGGGGTGGTCGGTTTATTTTTCAAACACAGTTCTTATATGAAGAGACCTAAAATAGCCCTATGGAGATTTCAATGCAAATAAAAAAAATACATGAACCTGTGTGTTGGTGCCCTCTACTGAAAGTGACGTCAGACTTCGGTGCTCTATAGGCTAGGTCTTTTAGCAAGAAGTTTAGAACAGAGGTAGATTTTCTTTACCTTGTAATCCTTGATCAACTCCTCCGTCTTTTCCCCAAGGAAGACAATGAGGACTCTGGTAACAGCTTCTCTACAGGACTCAATGCTGTGGTCCTACAAACACATGAAATGACATTGTACAGTACAGACATCAGAATGCAGAAGTGCATCAAACTAACCACTACACTATTGCAAGTCTACTTTCCATAAATTCCAATGAGAAGGAATACTTCAAACATATTTGGAGTCAAGCAAAACAAATGAGCTTGTAGATTGGCTATTTTTGGGGTTGAAGGAAGCTCAAAAGAAAATGAGAACATTGCGTGTTATGTGAAGGTCTTTACCTGTGCGACAGCTGCAACTTGCTTCTGTGGCTTGGTGCAGGTGACCACTCCAGGCTTCAGTGGACGTCAGCTGGCTGGGTGGGTGGGTGGGTCGGTCAGCCTGAAATCACAGTAAAAACAGTTAGTGAAACCTCATGACTACTGCGTGCGTGCGCGAACTAGCAGTTTTAACTGGAATGTGTGCGATTGACTCTCTACTATACTTTAAAAATCTGTTTGGAAAATAGCTGATCTACAAGCTTGTACTGTACATTGGCTATTTTAGCCAATCTAGGACCAGAGTTCAAAAGAATATGAGAACATTGTGTGTTTTGTGAAGGTCCTACCTGTGTGACTTGGTGATGGTGACCACTCCAGTCCAGGCTGCAGTGGACTCCACTCCAGTCAGCTAGCTGGGTGGGTGGGGTGGGTGGGTGGGTAGGTCGGTCAGCCTGAAATCACAGTAAAAACAGTTAGTGAAACCTCATGACTACTGCGTGCGTGTGCGAACTAGCAGTTTTAACTGGAATGTGTGCGATTGACTCTCTACTATATTTAAAAAATCTGTTTGGAAAATAGCTGATCTACAAGCTTGTACTGTACATTGGCTATTTTAGCCAATCTAGGACCAGAGTTCAAAAGAATATGAGAACATTGTGTGTTTTGTGAAGGTCATACCCGTGTGACTTGGTGATGGTGACCACTCCAGTCCAGGCTGCAGTGGACTCCAGTCAGCTAGCTGGGTGGGTGGGTGGGTCGGTCAGCCTGAAATCACAGTAAAAACAGTTAGTGAAACCTCATGACTACTGCGTGCGTGCGTGTGCGAACTAGCAGTTTTAACTGGAATGTGTGCGATTGACTCTACTATACTTTATTTTAAAAATCTGTTACTACTAAATCTGTTTGTACTGGAAATGTACAAATATACCCAAAGAGTAACAAAATAAGCGTTAGAAACGAGTCAAACAACCCAGAGACTACATTTCTGGGTAGGCGGGTGGCTGCATCTGCCCGTCGCACAACAGAAACTGAATGTCAATTACGTTTATTTTTATTTTATTGATATTTAATGTTTCGTGGTTAGTACGAGTCGAGTCACCACCAGCTGAGCTTACGTGTGTTTGGAAAATAGCTGATCTACAAGCTTGTACTGTACATTGGCTATTTTAGCCAATCTAGGACCAGAGTTCAAAAGAATATGAGAACATTGTGTGTTTTGTGAAGGTCATACCTGTGTGACTTGGTGATGGTGACCACTCCAGTCCAGGCTGCAGTGGACTCCACTCCAGTCAGCTAGCTGGGTGGGTGGGGTGGGTCGGTCGGTCAGCCTGAAATCACAGTAAAAACAGTTAGTGAAACCTCATGACTACTGCGTGCGTGCGTGAATGTGTGCGATTGACTCTATACTATACTTTATTTTAAATACATGTTTGGAAAATAGCTGATCTACAACCTTGTACTTAACATCTGCTGTATTGAAATAGCCAATGTGTAGGGTTAAATTGGTTAAACTGTGATTCTTCCTCCAATGACAAGGAATACTTCCAAGCATAGAGGTCAGGCAAAACATTGAGCTTGTAGATGTTAGCCAATCTAGGACCAGAGTTCAAAAGAATACCCGTGTGACTGAACCACTCCAGTCCAGCTAGCTGCAGTGGATGTGTCAGCTGGCTGGCTGGCTGGGGTGGGGTGGGGTGGGTGGGTCGGTCGAGAAGCCACCCTGAAATCACAGTAAAAACAGTTAGTGAAACCTCATGACTACAGCGTGCGTGCGTGCGCGCGTGAATGTGTGCGATTGACTCTATACTATACTTTATTTTAAATACATGTTTGGAAAATAGCTGA
Organism: Electrona antarctica; assembly: GCF_951216825.1. Taxonomy (NCBI): domain Eukaryota; kingdom Metazoa; phylum Chordata; class Actinopteri; order Myctophiformes; family Myctophidae; genus Electrona; species Electrona antarctica. The sequence goes on along the minus strand of NC_136795.1, from coordinate 14,205,290 downwards.
TCTACAACCTTGTACTGAATATCTGCTGTATTGAAATAGCCAATGTGTAGGGTTAAATTGGTTAAACTGTGATTCTTCCTCCAATGACAAGGAATACTTCCAAGCATAGAAGTCAGTCGAGAAGACTGACATCACAGTAAACATAATTAAACAACTTATCAGACATCTGATAAAAACAGACAGATCTTTCAATGCATGAATCACAAGCAGGTACATAAACGTAGCCAATAAGCAGTAACATTATATTTGGGGCAGGTGTGCTTCACACACACACACAAAATGTGGACCCTTTTTTCCCCTGACACCGACTATAATGCAAGATCACCAATGTCTATGTCCAATGTCCTGGGCTATGCTTAGAAACCACCACGATATTAAACCACAATATATTTGCAAGTTAAACTGGTTATAATAACTGTGAGAATAACATTTGGTCTGTGACTGTGGGGAAATACAATAGGCTACACGTGTGCACAATTAATAAACAATGTCGTAATATGTCCAGAGTTCTTAAGTTAACATATTTGGATTTTAACAGAAAGACAACGCCATAAATCACACAAAGTGAGTGACAGACTCAACACTTGTCAGTCACTTGGCATAGTAGCACATAGCATGCTTTGATTGATTGATATTGATTGATTGAAATATGTATTAACAGTTTGCAGAATTACAGTACAATTCAAGCACAAACTCAATACAAAGGCTGTTAACTGTGAGTGGACGATCCAATTAAGCATTACACTTGTTTACAAGAGGGTCCACCATGTTCAATTCATCAAAAAATGCAAGGCAGCGATGCATGCATGCAAACAACATGTTTCTCCAGCTGAGATTTAGTGTCTCCATCTCTCTCTGGAAGAGGTTGGCCTCACTGAGGCACAACAAACACTCTGACATGAAGCTTCAGCTGACACAAAACAACACGCTGTTTGTCCAAAACACACTAACTCCTCTCCCACCGACGTCATGTGTTCATTTATCTTCAGCCATACAGACTCCATTTGACACAAATCAATGTACACCACTGCTAGCTTGTTCCAAAACACACTCTCTCCACGTTTCTACTTCGCCACACTTGTCCTAATGCTAATGCAATTGAAACCACGGACACAGCGCTGTCCTGCTGGCCGTGACGAGTGTGTGTGTCGGGGACAGAGGCCGGGTACTCGCGTTGGCTACCCTCGGCCGTTCAATTTGAGGAGGTGTTGGCCATGGACGGTATAGATATACACTACAGTATGAGCACGTTCATCAAAAACACAACTAAACTATGAATAGGGCTTAAACATTTAATCATCCAAAGACGGATTGTATTTTCACACGTAACGCGTCCATTAAAATGTCAATCCGCTGCATCGGTCATGCGGGAAGTTGGGAACTGTAATGTATGCGACTGTCTAGCCCGTCTCCGGACCCCCCGGGTTGAGCTCCTTTGGACCCCTAAGGAGCTCAACCCGGGGGGTCCGGAGACGGGCTAGCGACTGTCCAAGGCTGCAGTCAAGATGAAACGTAGTTTCATGAAAGTTGTGAAACCAAATGAGTTGTTTCACAGCCCTCTTTCTAATTTAAACACCAAATACACAACGTGTTCAACATGCATTGGTATCAAAAACAACCAGCCACTGACGCGAAAATAAAACCGTCACGTGTGTCTGCTTTGATGTGCTGTACAGCAGCAAACACTCCGTTTTTCACTACTCCAATCAAAACATAATGTAAACACTTGCTAAATTGAACCTTAATCAAATGCTCGGCTAATATTATTCTTACCTTAACCGTGGGAAAACGGTGAAGTGATGCAGGTTCGGTGAAGAAGTTTGTGAGCAGGTGCGCGGTGAAATGGCGTCTGACGTCAGGTCTTCTTGAAGGGGCAAAAGTTATTGAAGGGGCGTGTCCAGGTTTCCAAGCCATAATGCTGTATATTTTACTGAATTCTGACCATTTTGTGTGGGTACAGAACAACATTGGTTAGAATTAAGTAAATAAATCCATTTGAGAAATACATGCACACGTTCTTGTATTGTTAACAAGAGATGATTCTCAAAAAAAGTGACATATTCTTGTACACAAAAAACTTAAATGTGTCTTGTTAATCATAACAGATTTAATCATGTTACATTTACTGTTCCTAATAACCATTTGCCCGTAAATTTTAATGCATTTTGACCATTGTGTGTGGGTACAGAACAATATTGGTTGGAATTAAGTTAATAAATCCATTGGATAAATAAATGCACACTTTCTTGTATTTTTAACAAGAGATGATAATCGAAATACTTGACATATTCTTGTAAACGAACATACTTAAATGTGGCTTGTTAATCATAACTGATTGAATCATGTTACATATACTGTTTGTCCGATGGACTTTTATCAGTGTGTGTGGTTCTTTCAGAATTTGCAGAATTACATTATGTACTAATTGCTAATAGGCAACAATGATATTCATTTCACACTTGATTGATTGATTGATTGAAGAATTTATTAACAGTTTGCAGAATTACAGTACATTTCAAGCACAAACTCAATACAAAGGCTGTTAACTGTGAGTGGACGACCCAATTAAGCATTACACTTGTTTCCAATAGGGTCCACCATGTTCAAATCATCAAAACATTTAGAGACGTACAAATAGACACTTCTATAGACAGAACAGGAATTCATCATAAAGGAGGTAAAAAGGGAAAAGAAACATATACAGTGAGGGAAAAAAAAGGGGTGGGCGGTGGGGGGGATTCACGTTCAGCTCCGTTAATTTGTTTGTTTTCCTTGGAGGAGCTGCGTTGGGTCCCCAAGTCGGCTCCGTGGCCGTACCTTGAGTTGGCTGTGTGGCCGTGACCGTCTCTTGTGTTGTCCTTGCGTTGGGTCCCCAATTCGGCTCAGTGGCCATACCTTGAGTTGGCTGTGTGGCCGCGACCGTCTCTTGTGTTGTCCTTGCGTTCGTGTTTGAGGGATTCCGATTTTACAGGGGCCAGTTTCGAATTGCAGCCGTCCGTAGGTGCCTTTTGAGAGCGGTTTTGAAAGAGTCAAGGGATTCGCATGTCTTAATGACAGTTGGTAGGGCGTTCCACATTTTGGTGGCATAGGAGCGAAAATAATTTAGTCCCTTGTTTGTGCCGAATCTGGGTTGTACATGGTTCGTTGCACTCCCTCTGGTGTTGTGGGTGTGGACTTCGTTAACATTAAGGAAGTATCTAGACAGGTACATGGGTATCTTGGTGGTGTATCGAATCTTGTGGACCAGACCCATTGCAAGATGCTGTACTCTGTGGTCGACCCTAAGCCATTCCAGCCTGTCGAAGTGGGCAGGGGTGAGGTGGGTTCGGGGGGCTAGGTCAAGTAGGAGCCTGACCAGTTTGTTTTGGGAAGTCTGGAGCCTGGTTTTAAGGGCCTTTGAGGTGCTGTGGTACCAGGAGGTGCATGCATAGTCAAAGAAACCCTGTACAAGGGCTCCTGTTAAGGTCTTCAAGGTGTTTTTGTTGACCAGTGAGGAGATCCTGTAAAGGAATCTTGTTCTATGGTTGACCTTTTTGATTACGTTGGCGGCCATTTTATCACCGGAAAGATTAGCCTCCAGGATGGAACCTAGGTAGGTAATTTCATCTTTACGTGTGATAACATTGTCACCCACTTTAACCAAGAAGCCATTTGCCTTGCTGAGATTACTATTAGAGCCAAAGAGAATGGATTCAGTTTTTCCCAGGTGTAAAGATAGTTTGTTATCAGCGAGCCAGGTGCAGATTCTACCGAGTTCAGAGCTGAGGGCATTTTCAACTTGCAGTTTGTCCCTGTCCGAGACCAGCAGTGCTGAGTCATCTGCGAACAGGAACAAGTTGCAGTCACAAGCTGAAGTCATGTCGTTTACATATATTAGGAACAGTAGAGGCCCTAGTATGCTTCCTTGTGGAACGCCACAGCTCACTGGGAGGGGGGGGGACAGTGTTCCGTTCACTTCCACCATCTGTTCTCTCCCCTCCAGGTAGGATTGCATCCAGCTCACTGATGTGCTATCGAAACCAATTGCTTTTAGCTTGTTAACCAGTATGGAGTGGTTCACGGTGTCAAAAGCCTTTTGGAGGTCCAGCATGACCATGCCGCAGTATTTGCCAGCGTCCACCTCTTGTTTGATGTGGTCGCTCAAATAGAGAAGGCATGTGTCAGTGGAGTGGGATGTTCTGAAGCCAGATTGGAACTCGTACAATAATGTATTAGTGGCAAGATACTTTTCAACCTGTTCATAGACTATTTTTTCCATCACTTTCGAGATGGAACTAAGAATAGAAATAGGGCGGTAGTTGCCGGGGTCTAATTTACTCCCTTTCTTGTGCAAGGGGGTTACTTTGGCCAGTTTGAAATCTTGGGGGACCTGTCCCTGTTTGATGGAGAGGTTTACTATGTGGGTGATGATTGGAGCTATAGAGATGGCTGAGTCTCTGAGAAATTTGGAGGGAATGTTGTCATGGCCTGTGGCCTTGTGGGGTTGGAGGGCACTCAGTTTCTTAATTACCTCATCAGTTGTTACCATAACTAGTTTAAAATCGTCTTTACAAACACCTAGGTTTCTGTAGAAGGTTGTAATGTGCTCTACACCAAAGAGCCCAGAGTGGGAGGGCAGTTTGTTAACCAGAGTTAACAAACTAACCCTAACCACTAACCCAAAAGCTGTTCAAGGATGACATGTGAACCCCTTGACTCCTTCAAAACCGCTCTCAAAGGGCACCTACGGACGGCTGCAATTCGAAACTGGCCCCCGTAAAATCTGAATCCCCCCACCCCTTTTTCCCCTCACTGTATATGTTTCCTTTCCCTTTTTATCTCCTTTATGATGAATTCCTGTTCTGTTCTTTGACTATATAGAAGTGTCTATTTGTACGTCTCTAAATGTTTTGACGAATTGAACAAGGTGGACCCTCTTGTAAACAAGTGTAATGCTTAATTGGGTCGTCCACTCACAGTTAACAGTCTTTGTATTGAGTTTGTGCTTGAAATGTACTGTAATTCTGCAAACTGTTAATACATATTTCAATCAATCAATCAATCAAAAACATCTTTTCGTAGTGGGCTTTTCGTAGTATTCACAGAGAGAGATTATGCAACATGGAGAATACTACGTGCATATGGGATTCCAAAACAATTTCTCCTTCTCATCAATAGTTTCTATAATAACTACACATGCCAAATTGGAAATAGTCAAAACAGGGATGAGGCAAGGTTGTGTAACTTGTGAACTATATATCTGCATTACTCTTCAAACTGGTCATGGACTGGGTGATGAGAAGAACCACCGAAGACTAGCTAACCAAGAGGCCTCAGATGGACTGGACTCTCTTCTCACAATTGGAAGATGTTTGTTTGTTTGTTTGTTTGTTCACACACCAGCAGTTGCAAGAAAAAACTTGTCACTTTGGCCTTTCTTCCCACTCCTGCGGAAATCATAGAATACATCATCATATGAAACATGGCTGCTCCTCTTCTTGGAGAGTGTGTGATGCCCAATGTACTTCCCTATGAGTCATCTCCTCAGTTCCCTCTATCTAAGGTGTAAGAGCAGACTACGAGTCATCTCCTCAGTTCCCTCTATCTAAGGTGTAAGAGCAGACTATGAGTCATCTCCTCAGTTCCCTCTATCTAAGGTGTAAGAGCAGACTATGAGTCATCTCCTCAATTCCCTCTAAGGTGTAAGAGCAGACTATGAGTCATCTCCTCAGTTCCCTCTAAGGTGTAAGAGCAGACTATGAGTCATCTCCTCAGTTCCCTCTAAGGTGTAAGAGCAGACTATGAGTCATCTCCTCAGTTCACTCTTTCTAAGGTGTAAGAGCAGACTATGAGTCATCTCCTCAGTTCCCTCTAAGGTGTAAGAGCAGACTATGAGTCATCTCCTCAGTTCACTCTATCCAAGGTGTAAGAGCAGACTATGAGTCATCTCCTCAATTCACTCTATCTAAGGTGTAAGAGCAGACTATGAGTCATCTCCTCAGTTCCCTCTAAGGTGTAAGAGCAGACTATGAGTCATCTCCTCAGTTCCCTCTATCTAAGGTGTAAGAGCAGACTATATGAGTCATCTCCTCAGTTCCCTCTATCTAAGGTGTAAGAGCAGACTATATGAGTCATCTCCTCAGTTCCCTCTATCTAAGGTGTAAGAGCAGACTATGAGTCATCTCCTCAGTTCCCTCTATCTAAGGTGTAAGAGCAGACTATGAGTCATCTCCTCAGTTCCCTCTATCTAAGGTGTAAGAGCAGACTATATGAGTCATCTCCTCAGTTCCCTCTATCTAAGGTGTAAGAGCAGACTATATGAGTCATCTCCTCAGTTCCCTCTATCTAAGGTGTAAGAGCAGAGTCATCTCCTCAGTTCCCTCTATCTAAGGTGTAAGAGCAGACTATGGGCTCCATTTTCGTCACCGCTAAACCCCTTTGAATAGTTCAACTAGCCAATCTACATTGACACGTTGTGAGTTTGTAGACTGGCCATTTAACAATTCAAAAATATTTTGCAAAATAATAAAAAAAAAAAGGCAAAGAAGTTTAGGGATAAGGGGTTTAGCGGTGACGAAAATGGAGCCCTATGAGTCATCTCCTCAGTTCCCTCTATCTAAGGTAGAGCAGACATCTTCATTGGAAATGACTCATGCTGCCACCACCGGAGATGACTGAACAGGAGTAATTGGATGCAAATTAGAATTTACAATTTAGGCGTTTAGCAGACGCTCTTAATCCAGAGCGATTACATTAAGCAAGAACACAAAAGCATGGTAATAGGCCTACATCACATACATAAAAAGTAGTTCATGAGTCATACGTAAGCTAAGAACGTAACAGTGGAATATCAATACTGGAACTATGCATGTATACTTTATAGTGCTATGTCTACATACAAATGCTATAAGTCTACATAAAATGCTATCTAAGTCTACATAAAAATGTCGGGGCTAAGGCGAGTGGATGAAAGAAAGGACCAAGGTTATTATAGTTAACTAAAACTAACGAGAAAACTAAAATTAGAAAAGGAAATGAAAAACGATAACTATAACTTAAACTGTATTGTGTGTTCACAAAACTAACTAAAACTAAAGCAGGCAGACACAGAACAATCTTTGACAGGTTTTATTATTAAGCTGGGGGGGAAGAAGGCGACGGGGGGCAAAGGGACCAAGCAGAGACGTCGTCAGAAAGGATATCGTGGGTCAGGATAACGGAGAGGCAGTCCGTAGAGCTTGTGTGTGTGTGTGTGTGTGTGTAAATGGTGCATTTATATAGCGCCTTTATCCAAGGCACTTTACAGAGATTGTGCTGTGCATTACATTCACACACACATTCACACACCATGCCGGAGGAAACCATGCATGGCACCAACCTGCAAATCGGGAGCAATTAGGGGTTCAGAGTCTTGCTCAAGGACACTTCGACACTAACTCTGGGGGAGCCCGGGTTCGAACTGGGAACCTTGCGGTTTCCATCCGGTCACTCTACCCCTGAGCCACAGATGTGTGACCACCATCACTTTATCAAAGGAAAACAAAACTAGGTAACTTCTAAAGTCATACTGTATAACCCTCTCAATTAAACAAGTTATTTTCGATATCATCTTTATGATCTCTCACTGTTTCACTATTTTTCCGCAATAACAATTCCATATAAATGTGTTTTTTGACCAAATATCCTTCGATCCTGCAACATTCCTTTTTCAGCATTCCTTCTTTATAGACAAATGCTGCAATGATTGACAATGAATGTTACACAGTATGGTTTGTGTAAGTTATGCAAGGTTAGTCTTGTTTACATCAATACTGCCAGGGATTATTAAGGGACCAAGTACGGTCCCTTACTGTTTTTGTCTTAAAGGGACCAAGAAGTCCCGCCAAAAATAGCAGTTCTGGCTGAACCGTGCAGTCGGTTTTCGCGAAACGCGGGAATATGGTAGAGAGTCATGCCAAACGGTGATGATGCGAAGCCCACGACCATTGGCCAAAGGGTCAATGGCACTCAATTGAAAATGCAAACTTTGAACGCCTGTAGCTCATGAACCATTTGACCGCCGGCAATGAAACTTTGATACACATGTGTCTCCTCATGCCAAACAACTTTCGTGCTCTGACTTTTGACCTCTGACAAGACTTTCCAGAATGGCCTGTTATAGCGCCACCAGGAGGCCGACTTTTGAAAAACATTTTTTTTATGTTGCTCCTCCAGATTCTGTCTACCCGCCATTTTTAATTATATGAAAAACAGTTAAAATCGATGTCCTCCCAGGATATTTGATCAAAATGCACGGAAACTTCTACACGTGAACTTTGGACCTATACGGACAAAGAAGTCGTTTTTATGAGCCAATGAAAATTGCTGTTTTGTGAAAATTCTTCTTCTGCCCCTAATACATAGGCCTACATGCATCATATGCTTATGTAACAGTAAGTTTACAGTAAGTATGGTAGAGATAGCCTGGCTAATAAACCAGACGCGAATCACACGACAGTGTGATATTAGTCTGGCTTATTAGCCAGGCTATGGTAGAGGGTCATGCCAAATAGCACTGAAACCAGTCTTACTCCAATTGGTCAAAGGGGGGCGCTGTGGCAATTCTTTGAAAATGAAACCTTTGAACAGGCATAACTCAGGCCCCGTTTGGTCACTTGTTTCCACACGTTCCTTGACTCATGAGGAACGCATCTGACCAGTAAGCTCCGCCACTTTAAGTTTAAAAAAGTTTAAAAAAATGCTTATACCTGATTTTCTGCCTGGATTTTTGAGCGATTTGCGTGAAACGTTCTACACACAATCTATGAACCATTATCTGAAATCCCAGTTGAAGAGAAGTTTGTATGTGAAAACATGAACAGCGAACACACTGTTGTTCGCTGTCTCTTGTAAAAAATATGTCTCTTGTAAGCTCAGACATTTTTAAGGATTGCTGTCGCTTTGTATGAAGTATAAGGAACTGCTCAGTCTCTGATCTCTGATTAGAGACAGCTGACCATCGAGGCAGTTCTATTAAGGCTCACCCTGACAAACCCCGATGTATGAAACCAGTGCACTTTACAAATATTGATGTAGAACAGTTTGCTCTTAATATACGTTCACTGGAAACACCTGTCATCACCATTGGCCAGAATTCGGATGATATGGCTATGTGGTTTGCTGAATCTTTGTATAACTGTGCTGCCCAGAGCAGACTAGTCAGCCCCCTGGCACACAACCCGCCCAGAAACCAGCAAGCACTCCCACCCCGGTGGCAGCGTATATTGGAGTGTGGTGATGCAAAAATGCTATGGAAAGCTATAGATTGGAAGGGGGAGTTTTCCACATCCCCTCGACAAGAGATGCCTTCTGAAAGTGAATTCCAAGAGCATATGGAGAGGCTGCTGAACCCTCCTGTCGGTGAGGGAGAAAACCTGCAACTGGAGGACTATAATGTCAACATGCCAATTACAGATGACCCTATCACTATGGCAGAAGTTCAATATGGAGCGGGCCCTGATGGTGTAAGCCCAGGTGTTTTCAAGCTTCTGCCAGTTGAATGGGTCACGTTTCTGTACACTCATTAATTCCATATTTCTAACTGGCTATCCAATGAACTGGGCCCCTGCTAGACTGATGATGTTATTTAAGAAGGGTAACCGACTTGATTGTGACAATTATCGGGGCATAAGTGTGATCAATAGTGCAGCAAAAGTATATGACTACGTGCTTAATAACAGACTGATGTGCTGGTATAAGCCATTCCGAGAGCAGGCAGGAGCTCAACCTAGAAGAAGCTGCATAGAGCACATTGTGGCACTTAGGCTTATAATTGAACATTGTGTCAGAAAGAAGCTGAAACTGCATGTTGCCTTTATAGACTTTTCCAAAGCCTATGACAGGGTGCCAAGAGGAAAACTGTTCAAAGTATTAAAGAGCCTGGGGTGTGGAGTTACTATGATCTTGGCCCTGATGTCAATGTACAGTGTGACAACAAGTATCCTGGGATCCACCACAATAACAGCATCCACTGAGTGAGGCAAGGATCCCCTACATCCTGCTTCCTGTTTGTAATGTTTGTCGACATGCTCATCAGAAAGTTGAAACAATGTGGGAACGATGGTTTCCTAAAATGGCTCCATGTTTTAATGCTAATGGATGATCCTGGCAACATCAATGGAAAGGCTGACTGAAAAACTGAAATATCTGGAGGAATATTGTGATGAATATGGCATGCTTGTTAATTAAAGTAAAACCAAGTTTATGGCTATATCGGGATCTGATGAAGACAGGCAACCTATTCAGCTTGCTTCCCTTACAGTGAAGCATTGTGACAGTTATACATATCTTGGAGCCATCTTCACTGCTGATGGAAATGCCCGAAACTCACTTGCCCTACATGTAAAGGAGAAGACAAGGCACCTAAACAAACTGATTATCTTCCTGTCCACCAACTATGATGCTCCATTCTGTGTAAAACGCAAGGTTTTTGAGGCTGCTTTCTCATCAGCTATATTGTATGGGTGTGAGGCTTGGTTGAAAATCCCCTTAAAGTCTGTTGAAACGCTCTACATTGTAACGGTTTCCGCTTAGGCTGGTTAACGGTTTTAGGGGTGCCAGGTAGATCTGGTCTACCAGAGAAATATTATTTCTCCTTTTGTTTGAGTTCTTCCTCATCTGGGTTTAACCACACGTGTAACCGACACAAAGGACTTGCACATTAAAATGCAAACCCTTACACCAAGAAATAAACACAAACACTTGTCAACTCAGTTCAAGTTATTATATTGAAGGAATTCAACCATAAAGCAATTCACCACAGTTCATGAACAAACCAACAGTAAATAAACAAAAGAAACAAAAGATGCATGTCAGGAACTGGGGTTACACACGTAACCTTCCACCGTCAATTCACACCAACACGTTTACCTTCCCAAGTTCATATTTAAGAAGAATAAGAATAAGAAAATGAATGTAGAACAGTGTACCACGGGTCCGTGCCCGGCGAGTATTCAAAGTGTTCAGATCGGCGCGACGCAATGTGAATGTCAATGTGTGAGCCCGTCTGTCCGAGCAGATCGGCTCTTTTCAAACAACAAAATAATAAACAAAACAGGCTTGAAATAATAAAGGGGGGAAATACCACTGCTCCGTTTGTGATAGATGACAGGGACAGAGACGGGTCAAGATGCGGGGATCGTTGTAGGTTGTCGTTTATTGTCCGTTGTTGAAGGGTTGTTTGTAGCTCTGCAGGTTTTATAAACGCCCGAGGCTACGCCACTTTATACGGACCAAAACGACACGGAACACACTCAAACCGAGGGGCTAACTTCCTCGTTCAGTCCTCTCTCTCACACTGTCTCTCTGTCTGGCTCCACTGATTGGTTGATTGACTGGTTGATTGGCTGATTGATTGACTGGTTGATTGACTGAATGATTGACTTGTTGGAGGGCGGCGCCAAGTGGTGGATTGACTGGTTGAGGGTCGGCGCCAAGTGAGTGATTGACTGGTTGGTGGGCGGCGTCAAGTGACTGATCGGCTGAATTGATTGGTTGATTGATTGAGTTGATTGGTTGATTGAGAACATCAGGTGCCTCGTTGACTGAATTGTTTGACTGATTGACTCCAGCGTTTGTTTGGTTGAGTTGACTTTGATCCATGTTTGTTTTATTATTCTCAGTGTTTTAGAAGTCCCATCTGGGGTGCCACTTTTATGTAACGGTTTCCGCTTAGGCTGGTTAACGGTTTTAGGGGTGCCAGGTAGATCTGGTCTACCAGAGAAATATTATTTCTCCTTTTGTTTGAGTTCTTCCTCATCTGGGTTTAACCACACGTGTAACCGACACAAAGGACTTGCACATTAAAATGCAAACCCTTACACCAAGAAATAAACACAAACACTTGTCAACTCAGTTCAAGTTATTATATTGAAGGAATTCAACCATAAAGCAATTCACCACAGTTCATGAACAAACCAACAGTAAATAAACAAAAGAAACAAAAGATGCATGTCAGGAACTGGGGTTACACACGTAACCTTCCACCGTCAATTCACACCAACACGTTTACCTTCCCAAGTTCATAGATAATAAGAATAAGAATAAGAATAAGAATAAAAAAATGAATGTAGAACAGTGTACCACGGGTCCGTGCCCGGCGAGTATTCAAAGTGTTCAGATCGGCGCGACGCAATGTGAATGTCAATGTGTGAGCCCGTCTGTCCGAGCAGATCGGCTCTTTTCAAACAACAAAATAATAAACAAAACAGGCTTGAAATAATAAGGGGGGAAATACCACTGCTCCGTTTGTGATAGATGACAGGGACAGAGACAGGTCAAGATGCGGGGATCGTTGTAGGTTGTCGTTTATTGTCCGTTGTTGAAGGGTTGTTTGTAGCTCTGCAGGTTTTATAAACGCCCGAGGCTACGCCACTTTATACGGACCAAAACGACACGGAACACACTCGAACCGAGGGGCTAACTTCCTCGTTCAGTCCTCTCTCTCACACTGTCTCTCTGTCTGGCTCCACTGATTGGTTGATTGACTGGTTGGTTGGCTGATTGATTGACTGGTTGATTGACTGAATGATTGACTTGTTGGAGGGCGGCGCCAAGTGGTGGATTGACTGGTTGAGGGGCGGCGCCAAGTGAGTGATTGACTGGTTGGTGGGCGGCGTCAAGTGACTGATCGGCTGAATTGATTGGTTGATTGATTGAGTTGATTGGTTGATTGAGAACATCAGGTGCCTCGTTGACTGAATTGTTTGACTGATTGACTCCAGCGTTTGTTTGGTTGAGTTGACTTTGATCCATGTTTGTTTTATTATTCTCAGTGTTTTAGAAGTCCCATCTGGGGTGCCACTTTTATGTAACGGTTTCTGCTTAGGCTGGTTAACGGTTTTAGGGGTGCCAGGTAGATCTGGTCTACCAGAGAAATATTATTTCTCCTTTTGTTTGAGTTCTTCCTCATCTGGGTTTAACATTACATTACATTACATTACATTACAGTCATTTAGCAGACGCTTTTATCCAAAGCGACTTACAATAAGTGTATTCAACATAGGTAGGGAACAAAAACTACTAATCACCAGAAGTCTTTAGTGCATTTTCTGCAAAAACAAGCAACCAAGAGTATACCTAGCGCTAAGGTAAAAGTGCAATATATCAGCTACCTATTTCCTTAAACAGATGAGACAAAATAGCTAAATCAAATGAGCATGAGCTATAACAATTAAGTGTATCGACTAAACAAGATCCAATAAACAATACAACAATAGAAAACAAGCGTTCGTACAACTAGTTAACAACAAGTAGGTCAGGCAGAGAGGAAGGGTAGTGTTTCCTGAAGAGGTGGGTTTTCAACCTGCGGCGAAATATGGGCAGTGACTCTGCTGTCCTAACATCAGTGGAAAGTTCATTCCACCACTGTGGGGCCAGAACAGAAAAGAGTCGTGACCGTGTGGATCGGCCAGAAGGACCCTTGAGTGACGAGGCAATCAGTCGCCCCGAGGTGGCAGACCGAAGTGGTCGGGCAGGGGTGTAGTCATCGACCATAGCCCGGAGGTAGGAAGGAGCTGTTCCTTTCACTGCCCTATAGGCTAACACCAGGGTTTTGAATTGGATGCGAGCCGCTACGGGGAGCCAGTGTAGAGAACGGAGAAGGATGGTTGTGTGGGAGAACTTGGGGCGGTTGAACACCAGACGAGCCGCAGCTTTCTGAACAAGCTCCAGAGGTCTGATGGCAGATGCCGGAGCACCAGCAAGGAGGGAGTTGCAGTAGTCCAGGCGGGAGATGACGAGAGCCTGGATGAGCACCTGGGCTGCCTTCTCCGTGAGGAAGGGGCGAATCCTCCTGATGTTGTAGAGGAGGAATCTGCAGGACCTTGTCACTGATGCGATGTTTGCCGAGAACGTCAGTTGATCGTCCAGGGTCACACCCAGATTCTTCGCAGTCCGAGTTGAGGTCACCACAGCATTATCAATGGTGATGGCCATGTCTCGGTGCGGACAGCCCTTCCTTTAACCACACGTGTAACCGACACAAAGGACTTGCACATTAAAAAGCAAACCCTTACACCAAGAAATAAACACAAACACTTGTCAACTCAGTTCAAGTTATTATATTGAAGGAATTCAACCATAAAGCAATTCACCACAGTTCATGAACAAACCAACAGTAAATAAACAAAAGAAACAAAAGATCCATGTCAGGAACTGGGGTTACACACGTAACCTTGTGATAGATGACAGAGACAGGTCAAGATGCGGGGATCGTTGTAGGTTGTCGTTTATTGTCCGTTGTTGAAGGGTTGTTTGTAGCTCTGCAGGTTTTATAAACGCCCGAGGCTACGCCACTTTATACGGACCAAAACGACACGGAACACACTCGAACCGAGGGGCTAACTTCCTCGTTCAGTCCTCTCTCTCACACTGTCTCTCTGTCTGGCTCCACACTCGCTCACGCACCCGCGCACTCAACGGGGCATTTCAAAAGGCGGTTCCCAGGGGTGAGTGACAGGTGTCACAGTAGACGGCTCGGGGACCATTTCGGGCCGTCACAACATGTCTGGAGTGAAATCCCTACTTGGGGTAAGGGTTACTACCCCTAACTTAACCTGCCTGTTAGAAGCAGGACTGCCTTCAGTGCAAGCTTTGGTGAGAGAAAAGCAAGCCAGGTTTTTCACCAACATACAGCAGCGAAATGGCATGCTTGATGACCCCTTGTGGTATGTTCTTCAATTGCTGGAGAAGGAGAACCAAGTCATGTATTCTCATTTATCTGAGATAATGGAAAAACAACATATTGAGAGTGACCGAAGGGACATGATTCATAAATTACAATCCAAAGAGGGAACAAGATATAGGACATACCAAGCCATCAATCCAGATCTATTTATTCACCCACTCTATACCAGCACCAGCAGTACACCTTACATTGAGGACTATTTGAGGATAACCTTTACACGGTTTCGGTTGTCCGCTCATAGACTGCGTGTGGAAATGGGAAGATGGAGCCGCATACCACCTGAACAGCGGTTTTGCCAATGTGAGACTGGTATACAAAACGAACAGCACATACCGGTGTGTCCCCTCACACAAGATATCAGAGAGAACTAGAAAAAGTGCCCTTCTGGGCACAGGTCTCCACCAGGAGGATAGGACTGTGTGAGATGTTTGGCAAAATGTTTAGGAGTAATATAAACATGTTTCTTTGTTTTAGTTTTTTGCAACAATTTTCTTCATTTTGTTGAGGAAATGCAGAGCCACTCATAGCATCTCTGAGGATAGAATTCTGGATGAGCAGGACATATGCAGCATTTTGAACGAAACGGGCCACTCCTGAAAACTTTGTAAGGCAATCTTAGCCAATCTGTGTAGAATCTGAGAAATCCAACAGACTCGTCTTGATCACATGACTACAGAGATCATGTGGACCGATTTGCGTGAGATTTGGATGAAATCTGTGCGACTAAGCAATGTGTTTTGCAGAAATCGGCCTCATGGTGGCGCTATAACCTCCAACCGATGTGGAGGGATGCAAGGACAATGTTTTTGCACACTGTGTTTGTGATTTGTGGCATTTTGTTCGAAACGGACCAATCGTGTGAGCTTTGGAAGCCAATCTTAGCCAATCAGGATGCAAGATGGGAAATGGTGCCGCTCCGTGTTGATCACATGACTATGGAGATAGTGTATACCGAATTGTGTGATGTATGGATAAAATGTGTACGAGTAATCTACAGAAATGTGTTTTGCCTAAATCGGCCTCATGGTGGCCGTTGAGGAATATTTGGGGCAGAGGTTCGTCGTTGGCATCCAGGGAGTGTGTGTGCAAAGTTTGGCATGGATCGGGCCAACAGTGCCGGAGATTAGCTGATAACGGACGGACGGAAGGACGGACGGACGGAAGGAAGGACACACACACACGGACGGAGTGCAAAACATACTCTCTCCCCATGCCTTCGGCCTGGTGGAGACAAATATGGACATGAGGGTATTGATTTGAGCTCACTCTTTGTGGGCACTGACAGAGACATTGCGTATGCTACATGCCTGCCTGTCACTAGTGGAGCAATAGAAAGCTCCTGTTGTAAAGGGATTCTTTATTGTGTATTGTATATTTGAATGTATTGTACCTTTTAAAGTTTTTGATTCATGGGATTTTTATTATTGTTTGGACCCAATGTTTTATACATTTGTCAATAAAGTAACTAACTAACTATCCATTATTACTTACTACAGCCATCTTTCACAGCATGAGATTGGCTCAGCTTGCTTAATCAAAGGAAACCTTTAATGCAATTGTACAGTATATTCTTGGTAAAAGGTCTGCAAAATTTCACCCGCATAATTTAACTTCTCTGTAAGCTTAAGAACTAAAATTTCCCAGATGTCATTCCTGTAATCGAACATGCAACAGAGAACGCAAAAAAGATACAGTAGGTCAAAGTTTTATATATAAAAAGGTGCCGGATGGGGTACATCACAGTACATCACACTGAAATTAGTTGTGAGGAAAAGGTGTTTAATTTGGAACTTCCAGTATATTAGGCAGACATTACAGGCAGTCAGATACAGGGCCGACTAGACTACCGGTACTGTATAATGTTAATTCATGTCCACTTGTGCTTCTTAGAGACCTCATCCAGTGACCTCAAATCTGACAACTTAGTGATTACTTTTCTTTTATGTTGCATATAAAATATAGTCAACCCCACATTTTCCCATTAACTTCGTATCACCCTTAGTAATTGCCACAACACACAAGTGCTCATTTTGGTGCTGTAGAAACTATGCTCGCTGTGTGTTAAAGTATAATAATAACAACACAACGTAATAATAGTCTATTCTAAATTTCAATTGTTTTTAACCCAACAATTACATTTGATTGATTGAAAGCAATTGAAAATAACAAAAGATTGTGTGCAACCCTCTTTTGAAATAATTGACGCACATTCTTAAGGATAATGCACTGGACAGTCAAGTGCAGTGGCACTTTTGAAAATACAAAATAATAATCGACCACAACTGCTTCTGTACTCACAGAGAGCAATGGGTTTACAAAGATCTATGATGACTGCTGTGCACTCCCTAAGCATTTATAATAGAATATGGTGTATTACCTATAAATATACAATTATTGAAAAAAATGAAGTTTAAGTAAAGTGAAGCTTATCTGTGCACCCCATAAAGGTATAATTATTTAAAATCTCAACATGTTAGGATTATTTTATAATTTCAACACGCATTTCTGTTGAAAATATATTTTTTGTTGTACAACATGGTTGTGCGAAGAAGTATAAATTATTCATTGTCTGACTGGTGTGGCCAGCGGTGTGTGCTTCACTGTACTGTGGAACAATGACTGTGTGACTGTAAAGACTAAGATTTACAGAAATGCAGGAAACTGCCACATTTGCAGGCAGTCTAATGACATCTGTGAAGCTCAGAAAGTGGGGAAAAGATGGAACTTGTTCTCCAGATTGGTCCTGTTACTTTTGATGGCTTCATTTTACTGAGGAAGTTTGCAGCGAAAAGAAGCCTTACTTTCCCTTATGCATGCATGCATAAAAGCACGCGCGCACGCACGCACGCACACACACACACACACACACACACACACACACACACACACACACACACACACACACACACACACACACACACACACACACACACACACACACACACACACACACACACACACACACACTTTTTGGAGCTGAACAGAAGGGAAATTATAAAGTATGTCAAGATGTCCAATTTACGCATGCAACCACTCAAACTTCATCCAAAACAAAGAAACAAAAAGTGGCTTTTGCACGCTCACCTTTTTTGTGATTTCACCAATTGCCATCATGCTTTTCACTTCATTCGGTTACTGAAATACATTACAGTCAATCAAATCCAATTAAAAGTAACTCCAGCTATTTGCCCATTTAGTTAATATAAATGTAGGTGGCTTAAAATTTGCAATGCATAATAATGGACATGCTCTACCAGTTCCTCTCATGACCAATCACAATGTGTCATTTCTAATTTGAGAAGAGAAGAGTACTGCCAAGGCAGACAACCCACAACACTCTAGGTTGTTGAAAATCCTTCTAGGTGCAAGGCTTGATGATGCATTATAGTCTGCTCAAGGCTTGATGATGCATTATAGTCTGCTCAAGGCTTGATGATGCATTATAGTCTGCTCAAGGCTTGATGATGCATTACAGTCTGCTCAAGGCTTGATGATGCATTATAGTCCAGGGGTTCTCAACGTTTTTGGCCGGGGACCCCCGGAAATGCTTTGGCAATGTCTCGGGACCCCCGCCCCGCCCCCTCCCGACCCCCAATATAAATTGACTGCTACAATAACCTTAAACCATTTTGGGCGGGAACCCCTTTTGGTGTTTTAAGCATTGTTATAATTTAGCTATTGAAAAATAGCAGATCTACAAGCTCATAGCGCGCCACCGAGTGGCGCGCTACGAGCTTGTAGGTCTGCTATTTTTGAAAAATCGTGAAAATAAAATTTTATTTATTTTTAATTTTTTTTGTTTTTGAAAATAATTTGGGGACCCCCTAAAATATTTTGGCGACCCCCCGAGGGGTCGCGACCCACGGGTTGAGAACCCCTGTTATAGTCTGCTCAAGGCTTGATGATGCATTATAGTCTGCTCAAGGCTTGATGATGCATTATAGTCTGCTCAAGGCTTGATGATGCATTATAGTCTGCTCAAGGACATATTGAGTGCTGGCATTATCTTCGTTCTATAATTTCTAATTTGACATTTAAATGACATTTTCATTTTCTACAAATAACCTTCATGCACAATGTCAACAATTTCTGAAAATGGTGTGCGTGGCACTGAGAAAAGATTACTAGGTAATTATTTTTTAAAGTGCATTGAGGAAATTATATGTATTAAAAATGACCAAACACATAACTGTATGGGTTTATAGCAGCCACATTACAGTGCACACACACACACACACACACACACACACACACACACACACACACACACACACACACACACACACACACACACACACACACACACACACACACACACACACACACACACACACACACACACACACACACACACACACACACACACACACACACACACAGCAATCATTAAATTCTCCCCTTTGCATGTATCTACTGCTAAATCAAGCATAACACAGAAGAAGGACATTACAGCAGTCTGTCTCCTCAGTAACTCTGCATAGTAGTTTTAGTTTTTTAAACACACATAGGCGAAGAATAAACAAGCGGTCTACTGGAATGTTCTTTTAAAAGCAGTTCCGTCTCAGGCCTGTACTGTAACTGTGAGGTGGCATTCTGGGTTTAACCCTAAGTAAATCCAATACAGTGGTCCTAATGTTGAACAATCATTTCAGATTGCTAGAGGCACTTACAATGAAACAAACTGTAACCACGTGAGCAGTCACTAAGGTAACCAGTCACTGATTAAAATCATTATGAATACTGGGTAGAAAAATAATATTGTCATAATAATAACAAAAACAAAACAAAAAAAAATCAGACTGGGGTCATTTCTGAGTAATTTCTCACAATTATTGTGTTAGAAGTGTTCTTGTTATACTGTAAGGTTTCAAGGCAGGTCTGACCCTCCTCTCCGTTTACTGACCACAACTGTGTTGATTATCATCATCAAAATGCTAATCCGCCGGTATAATTTCTACAAATGTGCTCTCTAACTTGGCCGTGCATGTGCTTGCTCATTGCAACTCCATATCACCCAACGTGGCACCGAATAACCTGGGGAAAACATTTAACAAAATAGTTGTGCCACTGCATGGATTAGTTGACCCCAAGGCTCAGAAACAAGACTCTGGGACCGGTCTCTGTCTGCCCAGGGAGGTGGTGCTGTACCGCGTCCGCTGCAGAGTGGCATAACTGGGTTTCTCTGACAGCAGGTTGCTGCGGTGGGACGGAGGGGCCACTACGTCCCCGTTCTTCTGCAGGGAGACACACCTGCGCAGCGTCAAGTCCAGCTTCGTGTGGATGTTGCTGGAGCTGTGTGCACGCTTGATGTCGGCAGAGCTGTGACTCGCAACCTTTCCGTTGGACAGCGGCACTTTGCCGTTGTGGATGTCGCTTCTCTGGAAACCGTTAGCTTTCTTGTCGTCGGTCGACGCGATCGCAGTCAGGGTTCCATTGGAGAGAGACAGCCTCGCCAAATGACCGTTTGCAGTCTTTCCCGGCTGTACATGGCCATTCATGCGTCTATCATGCCCCTTGCTGGGTGTCCTTTGAATATCTTTTCTCATGAAGCCAGGTTTCAGAAATGACAAGAGGCTGTCCTGGCTCCTTCCCTCTCCTCCCCTCAGCCCTTTCCTCTCCTCAGGGTTCATGATCATTTGTAATAAGTCTCTCTGACCCCTTGGTGTCAGCCCTGACTGCACCTTAGCTCTCTTCAGTGTGGAGTCCCTGCTCGGGGGGGCACTGTGGCTGATGTGCCCCCCCGACATGGCCCCTCTCTGGGCGTGTAGGTCCAGGGTCCTGCCCTGATCCTGCCTAACCCTCTTGGAGGTCCTCTGTACCAGTGAGCCATCATCCTTAACTTTAACATGGCTGCTATTAGTTATGTTTCTCTCAGCAGCCGGCCTGCTCTGTCCCTCTGGCAATTTGGGGGAGTCACATGTGTCTGAAGTGCGTCTGTCCATGCAGCTAAGACTGCTGCCACTGGGGGAGCTTCCCAGGTCCCTCTCCCCAGCTTCAGAGGCCCTTGCTGGGGCTTTGGCCTGTGGCGGAGTGGCCACTAAAGTAACGATGGGGTCTTTGGTGCAGCGCGGCCGACGTCCTGACTCCAGGTACTCCACCAGTTCTCCAGGTCGGGCCGGCGGCGCTGGATGCTTGGAGCGATCCTTGGAGCGATCCTTGGAGCGATCCTTGGAGCCGAACGACCAACGCAGAGGCAGGACCTTACTCAGCGTGTCCTTGGGCTTGGCGGGTGACCTCATGCTCACGCTCCTGCCCTGGGTTCCCCGGACAAACGGCTCGGCTATAGACCCATCTAGAGCAAGACAGAGTGACTGTGTAAGTAAAAGTTAATTCATCAAACTAGAGACAAAAAAAGAGGAGAGTTCTCCAAGTGCTTCACTGCAATTAAGCGATCATTGGTAATCAAATTCCCTGTGTGTGTGTGTGTGTGTGTGTGTGTGTGTGTGTGTGTGTGTGTGTGTGTGTGTACGCACTACGCACGCACGCACACGTACAGTATTCTGTTGACCTTTAGGGCCCTAATGTGGGGCAGGCGGATCAGTGTGAGGCAGGCAGCGGTTGGGCGGAGGTGAAGTGGCATGTTTGTTTAGTTTAAGCACAGCAAGGTACTTCCTGTGTCATAGTGTACTGTGACACTCACGTCATAGTGTACTGTGGCACCCACTATGTCATAGTAAATGTATTTTGCCATTGACTTGGCCTGAAAGTTTGTACGGAATAAATTGTTCCGTAAAAAGTCCATAGACTTGGCTGCCAGATGACGTCACGGTGGGGCACACACAAAGCCATGCATTGGCGCGGCTAGCACTGCTCAAAATATTTAATAATAAGCAGAAAATGTTTTTTGGCGCTGCGTAACACTGGCTGCCTGTTGCTGTTGTAACACTTCAATTTCCCCTCAGGGATTAATAAAGTATCTATCTATCTATCTATCTATCTATCTATCTATCTATAATTTGAGTTAGCTGGCTTCTGCCCACCAGCGACAATATGAGATATATTGATGTGTATGATTTGTATTAATGAATGATATAACATGCTGTGTCAGTGTTTTGCTCACTTGTCTCCAGTGCTTTAGGTGCTTCATCGCGGAACACAGGCAGCTCGGGGGAATGTGAGGCCGGCGTGGGCCCAGCAGGGCACACTGTGGATCCTGCAGAACCCAGGCTGTCCCTCTTACTGCCCCCCCTCAGTCGGACCAGCCAGTGGTCAGAGGTGGAGGAGCTAGTGGAACCTGAAGAGCAAAAACAAACAAACGAACATGGAAAAAGATTTCTATAGTGACTTTGTTCCAATAATTAAGAAAATGTACAATTATTAAAAAGAATATATTTGATTCCTGATGTTGAATGCATGGGCCTGGATGTTCCTTTATAATGATTTTATTATACATGAATGTCCCATTCAGGTTAAAGGGTCCTGAGAGTTCATGGTTTAATCCTGACCTGGTCTTGTAGCTCCATGAGTGAAATGTTGCTTGGGCTAAGAGGCTAGGAGAACTGACAATATTACAAAAGAATGTCTAACAAAATGCACGGAAGCACAAAACTGATCCAAACCGTCAAAGCTGATCAAATGTCAGATATTCTCCCTGATAATTTTGTAATTCTATACATGCTCTAATAGGCCTATCTCACAGCCCCCTTTCCACGCCCACTTCCGGTAGATAGTGGTGTCATTTAACATTAGGCATTTACACTTTTTTTCTCTGGATAATTTAAGTACATTTCCTAATGTTAAAATGTCAAAGACCGATAATAATATGAAGAAAACACAATGGTATAACAACTCAAATAAGTAGAATAAACCTTACCTTTACAAAACGGTAGTTTGTGGCTTGTGAAAATACCTATTTTAACATGGAAGCCTATGGACCGCAAAAAAATAACACCACTAGCCCCAAAAGGGGGCGTGGAAAGGGGGCGGGGAAATGCTGTGAGATAGGCCTATTCTCTATCTACACCAAGGGACAAAAATGTCTCAATGCTTGATAAAATACGTTTTGTTTTACAGATAAAGCTGAGATCTTGGACTGTTTAATTTGATTAACTCTACCTTCCTTTTAATTGTAGTAATGCGTGGCTTGAGAGTCTCTAGGCTGACTTAATTCCTTTGACTGCTGCTAATGTAAACCCTAACAAATCTCAGTCACAACAAACGTGCTGGTGATTTAGAGCCATACTTTAACAATTTAACTTGTCAGTGATCAGTGAGATTTTTGTATTCAGACATCATCACCTATCTCATCTGCATTGGTTGATGTCATAGGCGTGAGTAATGCTTAACTTATACTCTGTCACATAAGAGTGTTGCTTGCCCCAAAATACAAGCTCACAAAGCATTGCATTGCTTGTAGATCAGCAATTTGCAAGCAACACCATTGTACGATGGAGTATTTCAAACTAGGAATGTGGTTTAAATCTCTAAATCAGTTTTTGTCTTTTTTTGCTGTTCAGATTTGACAAAACCAATCCGATTCCAATCCAACGCATTCTCACACCCGTTGGGTCAAACGTGTGATGAGTAGGGACAGATTGACATGACAGGTCTCCCCGTCCCCTCCACATGTTGACGAGGAACATGATGATTTACAATTCTCTGCCTGTATGCAACTCAAACTGTGCGGTATGTACACACTTCCACATTCCAGTGTGAATGGGACTATCGGGAGCATTGGAAATGTTGTGACACAGGATCCCTTCACAACAAATAGGTGACGGTTTATAAGCTGTTATTTCTTCCATCTGTCAGACAGGAAGAAGGAACATGAAGCTCCTTCTAATTCCAGGAAATAGAGAACCGGTTATTGGCTAGTGGGGATGGCTGAGAATATGGCTTGCAATCACACTTCAGACACCCTGATACCGCCGTGATTCGTACAGATTCTTCATACCTCAACACAGGTCACTATGCTGCTAACCTGTGACTGAGGAGCTGGCAGACCATGGGGGGATGGTGTTTCGTCTCTGGTAGAACAGGATGTAGGCTCCTCGCGTGCACACCTCCACCTCGGGAACTGGCTCTGCACTGCTGTCATCATAGTTATACCACTGGCCATCTACCGAGTTCCTACAGAAGGCTGTGAGTCATAGCAAAATGGAAAAGAAACCAGATAAAACATGGATTACGGATGGAAACTCACAGAGAAAATGTGTCAATACGTCCTGTGGAGCTTATACAAAAACAGAGACCTTACAAAAACAGTTTATCCCCATTGTGACAATGTACAATACTGTATTTGAACACTGCGATAGCAAAATGGAAAAGAAACCAGATAGAACATGCATATGGATGAAACTCACACAGAAAATGTGTCCTGTGGAGCCTATACAATAACAGAAACCTTCCAATAACTGTTCTTCCCATTGTGACCGAGTACAATACTGTATTTGATTCACACGTTCACCTTTCATGGGTTGTAATATGTGAATATAAGTGCCATTATTCACACCTGTGTAGTGCCCTCCGTGCATCCCTCCGTGATGGTTACACACGGCATACAGATCATAGAGGAAGTCCGGGGAGGCCGAGTCGGACGGCCCCGGCCGTTTCCACGAGACTGGCTGGGGAGGAGCCCGGGCACCATGGCCGCGCTTCACCACATGAGGCGCCATGTCCAGGCCGGTCAGGGGGAAGCGCACAAGTGTGGTCAGCTTGTTCCGCCGCTCACCCACTTGGCGGAAACGCTTCAGGTGAAGGATGAGTATGTCAGGCAGAGTCCACAGGCTCATCTTCACCATGCCCTGCTGCAGCTGCAGGCAGTGGGGACACTTCCATGCATCATCTGGTGCTAACTGACAGAGAGAGAGAGAGAGAGAGAGAGAGAGAGACTGTATAATCTTGTTAGGGGTTAAGTATATCAAACATATGGTTGTCATGCACAAATTGTGTGCTAACTGACTAACATGGGAGTGCCTATAATGTTAGTCATTGGCCACCCTGGAGATAAAGCGTTTGTCTTTCTTATTACCGTCATGATGATCAGAGGAAGGATGTCGTGATCAAAATGCCATACTTTTTCCAGACTCTGATTTCGGGCCTGCGGGTCGCTCCCTGGGCAAGCTGCGGCCGAAAAACCGAGGTGTCAGAGAATTTAGTGGCAAAATGTATGTATGGAGGTCCCCCTGGTCCCACTGCTGCCAGAATGTATGTATGGAGGCCCCCCTGGGAGTACGGACACCTCAGGCACATAAGGCGACAGCACGAGCTGGAATCACTGACCGGGCAGGCAACCCCCCCCCCCCCCCGGCCAACGCCAGACCTGGAAAAGTATGAAATGAAATTCCATAGTTTTCCATACTTGCGTAGGGACCCTGTGACCTGTGAGATAAATAATTGGAGAAAATCTGTTTGAACCGAGCTGTTGCCAGCCCGTCCTCCTGCCGAGAGCTTTGACTATCTCGCCTTTAAAAGCCTCATTGTGGAAACACAAATGGACTGTGACTTTCTTTGAGTGCATGTGTGTAAAAGACTGTACGAAGATTAAGAATATGTGTATGATCTCGCCGCAAAATGTGTGTGATTGTGTGCCACAGAGCCGTGGGTCTTAAGAGATAAAGTAAACAGCAAGGCTGAATAATGAAGCTCCACAGGGATCTGCCTGCATTTGGTCAACACTGCTTGCTTGGTGGAACAAATAGCAAACATGGCAGAAGTCTCACAGCTCACATTTCCATAAATAAACCAATATTTCAGATAAGAAGATTGTGTCAGTATTCTCAGCTTTCTCAGAGCATGGCAGCGAATGTCTGTTGCTGTTGTGAATTCAGTGTAAGTTGTTGTACACCCAATGGCAAAAACAGCGGATCTACAAGCCCACAACGTGTCACATTACGATGTGTTGTGAGCTTGTAGATCAGCAATTATTACGTTTTTAAGATTTATAAAAAAGCTAGCTTGTAGCTAACCGTCTGCTGCCCATAGAGATCCATATAATCTATTAAACTCTGAGGTTAAATTCAACTTTTCTTTCGCCAAATAAATGCTGTAGTACAATCATAAGTACACCATTGATGTGTGATGTACATTTGGTGGTAATATGCTGCCTATAAATGAAGTTGTTGAATATTTTCACGTTCGGTGTCCCCTAACCGCTCAGCTAACCGTCTGCTGCCCATGGAGATCCATATAAGCTATTAAACACGGAGGTTGGCTTTTTGGGCTTCAACGCAAGTTGTAGTTTGTTCTTTGTCTAATCAGATTAAGAATGAGATGATTTTTGTGATTTAGGAATGTGTCGTTCCTGAGCTATTGAGCCAGCGTTGGTCATTGCATCTGTCTGTATGTATTTTGGCATTGTGTTGTTCCGACGGCACGGGATCTGTCTTCCCCTTCCGTGGAGTGCTGCTTAAGTCTTTATTTTTGAATTATTATTTTTCCCAGGTTTGCACTTCGAATATGATAATCTTGCACAGACTTTTCTGGGAGACAAAGAAAATACAAAATACTATTTGTGGACCTGTCGACATTTTGGAGCCTTGACCATCCGGCCATGCAACAAAACACATCTATCAAAGTCATTTCATAGTACAGTTTGTAATACTACTTTTGCTGTATCCGTTTAGAGTTACACAAAAAGAGTAAGACTAAATTGACATTATGGGCATATGCATTATGCACCTTTATGTAATTCCAAACATTGAGCAGCTGTTATTTCTCATATTTGAAGGATGATAATGTTCACATCCCTGAACAGCTATCTATAGACAGCATCAAGGGAAAACATCTTTTTACACACATGCATCCTAGAATTATCCATCCATAGATCGTCTCACTGCTGTTAACCACTCTGGAATGCCTAATTCATGCTTTGATGTACGACTGTGAAAATAGTTGTTCTACACGATCATAACACGCCAACATTAATGGGAGATGGGCAATATTACTAGACCCGGCCACAGAGAACCAACAGAATGAATTATTAAAGTTGCAATCCAGGATTTCTGCACATTTATATCCCTCTCCGGCAATGAGTTCAAATGATGATGTATAATTAAACAGATCCAACTGTTATGTTCCCTTGTTGTTGGTAATTGGTATTCAGCTAACCAGCAGAGTGTGAACAGCATTGGTGGAATATATTTACATTATATATACATATATACATATATACATATATACATTTACTGGAGTTAAGAAAGTGTAAATATCATTATGTGACTCACAGGAACCGTTGTGTACGCTGCAATGTTTCATTTTAATTTGACAATGAGGAGTTTCACCCAGTTCCTCGCCCTGACCAACATGTACCTTTGCCCTCTCGGCCTGGCTTACCCCCCGCGTGGACTCTAACCCTAACCTAAACATAACCGCAAGCACGGGAGCAGTGCATGTTCGCCAACCATAATGCATGTTCGGACTAACGGTACTTCGGATCTATGGGCAGTCCCCTTATGGACACCCAACCAAACCAGAGGCCCCACAGAGGATTGGTGTAGGGTAGGAACTGTACTCCTAACGAAGGAGGGAAAAGCAGCAGGACCAGACGAAATACCAGCAGAAGCCATCAAGGCCGACTTGAAGACTACGGTGGACATGCTTCATAGCCTCTTCGCCAAGATCTGGGAGGAAGAGAAGATTCCAGAAGAATGGAAAGAGGGGATCATCGTCAAACTACCAAAAAAGGGAGATCTCACAAACTGTAATAACTACAGAGGAATAATGCTTCTATCGGCACCGGGAAAAGTGCTCAATAGAATTATACTGGACAGAATGAGTGCAGCAGTTGACCCCTTGCTCCGAGACCAGCAAGCAGGTTTCCGGAGCAACAGATCCTGTACGGACCAAATCGCCACCCTCATTGCTCTACATCATTGTAGAGCAATCCATCGAATGGAACTCTCCATTATTTATAAACTTCATAGACTATGAAAAAGCCTTTGATAGTTTGGATAGAGAGATTCTGTGGAAGCTGCTGAGGCATTACGGTATCCCAGAGAAGATTATCACCCTGATTCACAACACCTATCAAGGAACATCATGCACAGTTGTACATGGAGGCCAACTGTCCGAGAGTTTCGAAGTCAAGACCGGTGTGCGCCAGGGATGCCTCCTATCGCCATTTTTGTTCCTCATAGCCATAGACTGGATTATGAAGACCACCACAAAATGAATTAAAAATGGCATACAGTGGACCCTATGGACACAACTAGATGACCTCGACTTTGCTGACGATCTGGCTCTCCTGTCACACAAACACAACCAAATACAGGACAAGACAACCAGGCTAGCAACTACATCCCTTGGGACTGGGTTGAGAATAAACAGGAAGAAGACCAACATAATAACAATCAACACCTCTACCAACAACACTGTCACAGTAGGAGGCGAACCCATTCAAGAAGTCAACTCCTTCACTTACCTAGGCAGCATCATAGACAAGCAGGGTGGAACAGACAGTGATGTCATAGCAAGAGTAGGCAAAGCCAGGACAGCCTTCATTATTCTGAAAAACATCTGGTCCTCCAAGGACATAGCCACAGCAACTAAAGTGCGGCTCTTTAATTCAAATGTAAAATCCGTCCTTCTCTACGGTTCAGAGAAGTGGAGAATGACGAAAAGAACATTACAGAAGATACAGACCTTTATAAACAACAGTCTGAGACGCATCTTTAGGATCAGATGGCCGAACAAAATCAGGAATGAGGAACTGTGGCTGAGAGGAAGGCAGGAACCGGTAGAGAAGCAGATCCTGAGACGAAAGTGGGGTTGGATAGGACACACACTGAGGAAACCAACAACCAGCACCACTCGCCAGGCCCTGACGTGGAATCCCCAGGGGAAGCGGAAGAGAGGGCGACCCAAAAACACCTGTAGGCGGGACACTGAGGCGGAGCTGAAGAGACAGGGAATCAGCTGGCGGGAGGCAGAAAGGATAGCCCAAAACCGTGTTGGATGGAGAAGAGTCGTAAATGGCCTATGCTCCACTGGGAGCGACGGGCCTAAGTAAAGTAAAGAAGGAACTGTACGAAAACTGTGCACTTTTGGCAGTGTGGCAGTAGATGACCCGGAGAGTGCGCAATCCTAACATCCATGACATGTCCATCTATGTTACATGTCCCCTCTCTCTGTCTCAACTTCCTGTCTCTCTACAATCCTGTCTAACTAAAACTAGATGGGTGTGCAGTCTGTGACGTCAGTCTTCTGATTTGTCTCTGCATGTACAAACAATATACAGTGTGAACTCATATATTTTTTATGAGCATGATTACTGCTTTGCCTAATAAACAGGAGGCCTCATGCTGAGCGTTCATGGCAGTAAACCGACTTTGTACTTTTGTACATTACAAACGTTCTATATAAGGCTGTGTGTAATTGTTATAAATGGACGGCACAGAGTGAAAGACATTCATGACTCATCACCTCCCAGTTCATCATATGTATTTAGTAGTCAGTCTTGCTGCCTATTAGGTCGCAGTATAGGAGAGTGTGGGTGGATGATTAGTACACTGTCAGTGTCCATTCATTGAACGACTTGATTCTAGTTACATAAGCCTCTGTCACTGTGAAAAGTAACAGGGTTGAAGTTGAACTAGAAAGGGGGCGCCAGGCTGGGTAGCCTACCCAGGGCTGTGTCAGTTACGGGGTGCAGTTTCTACGACGGTTCAACCTGTCACATTAAGTGACGATAACTATGGGCAGAACTGCGTGCGTGCGTGCGTGCGTGCGTGCGTGCGTGCGATGCACTACGTACGTGCGTGCGTGCGTGCGTGCGTCTAAGAGGGAATACAGGCAAAAATGTAATATCAATGAGCATGTGTACCTGTTCCTCTTTGGTGTAGAGCTGGAAGCACTCGTCCAGGGTACAGCTGTACTGCTGAACATGCTGATGCTGCTGGTTCCTCACACTCTCTGCATCCTTCACCACCTCCTCCTGGATGTTGCCAAACAGGCTGTGCTCCACAACACAACAGTTCAAAATGCTCAATGTGAAAGTGATATACATATTGTATGTACAGTATGCCTTCTGCCTTCTTGCTCAACACAATGAGACGTCAGATGCTTCTTTTTTTATCACGTGTTTGACATGGATGGGTCAAATATCATGTGAGTGAACTGATTTCTGATTGGGTCATCAGTTTTTATGCATCTGACAAAATGCAGGAATCAAACTGGGTTTGATTTTAAAAAATTGATTGCACCGTTGCAGCCATTTGTCGGATTCTGGAGCAGGTGTGCAAGACGTCATACAGAAGTGTGTGTTCCTTTCATGTGTGTTCCTTTCATGTCTGTAAAGGCCATTAGTGTTTGCAACAGAATATAGAGTTAGAAGTGTGCTGTGTGTGATATTATTGCTGTCAGGAATTGTCAAAAATCGATTTTTCAATTGTGAAAGTGTTCTGTGAGCGTTCAGCTATGTTCTTTTCTTGTATGTCATATGACATTTCGGGTTTCGTTTATGGGGAAGATTAAATATGGAGATATAGGTTTTCTGTTCTGTTGGACTGACCAGTCTTTGATCCGGTGCTCCCATTCGATGATCAGCTTCAAGTGAGGAGGTCCTCCGGAACTACACAGCTTCAGAGCTCTGCAGAACATTAGGGTCAAATCAGGGTGATTAGGGGTCAAATCAACAGTACAGTATCGAAATGTTGCTAAATATGGAAAATGTGTGATTTACTACTGATTATTAGTACATATTAATTTGATAAACACAATCCATACTGATCCCTTCCCATGATACGAGGAACAATGGTAATAAATAAATAGATATATTGCTGTTGTATTTATGATTCATGATGATTATTTCATACTCATACTCATACTACTTATACTAGTTTAAAAAACACATTACAAACATACATTAACATTTACAGTGTACAAAATACTGGTACAAGTCAAAAGCACACTCCACACATGAGTAGAAATAACAATAATGAGTAAACAGTACATTCTATTTGGCATTTTAAACACTTATAGAATAGTGTACATAATGGTATACTGTACAATGAGCAGTAGACAGTAGAATAATAGATGATTACCACTGGGCAGGGGTCTCCGAACATAAAACAAACAACAACCACAAGAAAGGTAGCCTCGGAAACCCAGACGTTTTATTTCAAGAAAGGTAATGGTACTGTGGGTTTGTGACCACTAGGTGGCAGCATATCACCAAATAAACAATGCCAGCTTTCCAACTTTTGAGATCCTTGAGAAAGAGGAAAAGAGATAGAAAGAAAGAGAAGGTGGAAACTATAGGCGCTACTATGCAGTCGTTTGCCTGTTTCCCTGGATTATCTCTGTCCTGGTCAAAGAGTGGTGCCTTGTGGTAAACCGCTGCATGATCAGATCACCAAGATCTCCATACTCACAGGTTTTCATAGAGGATTTGCCAAAGAGGATGAAATCCTGCAGATATCAGGTCTCAGAGAGAGAGGGATACACTCTCCCCTTTATACTACAATAGCTACTAGTACAACTGAGCCATGATGTTCCTACATGTTATAGTAGAAGTTTTGTCCCCTCAGCCATTAAATAAACTGCCCTGCAGATAGGATGGTTCTGTATACTGTGGGGACCTCATGTTTTTGTATTGTCTTGGTGTTATGTGCTCTGTGTTGTTTTTGATGTGGGTGTTTGAACAGAATGTGAAGACGAATATCCTTCGGGACAATAAAGATTATTATTATTAACGTATTGTGCGTATAGGTAGCGACGGTACTGATTGTGAGCACATAGATCAGATATACTTGCTACTTTTGTACCCAAATTCTGGTGGATCAAACTTATACGTGTACTTTTATTGAGCAGAGAAGATTTTTCCAAGAATTTTAAACACACCAGGGGACAGGGAAAAGGGACTTTAACCTGTGATTATGCTGTATTTTCTATTTGTCAGGTAATTCTGTTTTAGATAATCAATTTGATGCTTGTTTTGTTTTCGTCTATTGCTTACATCAAAATCCCTCCAAGGGAATTTTGGTTGCAAGCTATAAACAGTATCTGAATCTGATAACTGCGTATACAGTTTGTTACATTTGTCAAAAATGCATTTGTGTCTTCCCCTATCAAATAAATCATGAATAATCAAACGTTTTCTTTAAGCTTAGTGCCTATCTAAGCTAAACTCACCTGTCCACGGCAGGGTGGTACAGTGGCCGTCCGTCTTGAGGTGACAGGTAGCTGTAGGATGCTGAGCCTCCTACCACGCGGATGTTAAACAGCACTCTGGCATTCTAGGAAGTAGGAAGACACCATGACAAGACACAGTGGCCAGTGAGTGTGTGATATCAGTCACCTATCCTATGACGTCGACAGTGAGCTACAATGAAGAAGGTGATTTGTAACTGGGATATAGAGCTATTGGGCGTTGTCCTGGGGCCGAACTGTCCACAAGAGTTCTCGTACGTTGTCCTGGTGACGGTGTACTGACCTGTGGTAATGCAGCACCTCTGCGCGTCTGTGTGTCAATCAATCAATCAATCAATCAATCAATCAATCAATCAATCAATCTGATCTAATTTGGGCAAGAGGGAAAGAGGGACCCTCATTCATTTACATTATAAAATTAAAGTTCAATATTAAAAAAAGTGAGGGGCACTCTTATCATCATACTGTACATCAGCCAATCAAATCATCACATTCCGTGCTACAAACACATTCCGTGCTCATACGGACGTACACACAAAGCTGTGCACCACTCGGAACAGTCTTGTGGTTACTGAATGAGAAATTATAAGAAAACAAAACACAAATAAATAAATACTAACTTTCCAGCTGGGCACAGTTTTGCTCATTCTGGGACTAACATTTTTATTTTAATTGACTCGAGATGAAGACCGAGAGATAGTCAGAGAGAGAGGGAAAGAGACAGAGAGAGACAGAGAGGGGGAGATGAATAAAAACGTTTTGTAGTGGCATACACAGCAATTAGACAAAAGGAGAAATTCCTGAGGGCTGCATTTGAAATAGGGCCACAAGACGATCTGCAGCCAAGCATTAAAATAAATAAATTAGAGATTTAATAGCTCCCGACAACATTCTCACAGCCAAACCTCCTAAATCTCTCCAGCAGGCCCGTGCCCCTGCATCAAATTATGTAGTACGCAGCAAGCAGAGGGTGGGTCTGCTGAATTGAATCATCATTAATACATCATTGCTGTCAGTTTACAGTTAGAGACAGTTAGATAGCCTTTAGGGCATTTCTGGCTTATTGGAAAGCAACTGAAAGATAAGAGCTACGCATGGGAGGTACTGTAGGTAGGGCATACAGTAGCAGTGGCAGTCATTTTGTGGTTCCACAAATTGAAAACCCATTCATTTTTATATAAATATTTTAAGACAGGAACCAAGCCATCAGGCATCATGACCATAAAACATTTGATTCTGTGGAAAATATATATATTTATGCTATATTTCATAAATAGCCTTTGTTTTGCGGAGTTCAAATTCACACACACACACACACACACACACACACACACACACACACACACACACACACACACACACACACACACACACACACACACACACACACACACACACACACACATACACACACACACACACACACACACACACACACACACACACACAGCATGGGGCTCCTTGCCATGAGGCCCTTCTCCATGAACAGTTTCAGTAGATTTTGTAGATTCATTTTGTTGACTGAAACATAATAAAGCTGGAGATAACCACGCCCTAGTCGCTCATATTGTTCTTGATTGAATTTGAAAGCTTGAAATGAGGAGAAGAACCGAAAGGTCTAATACCTTCTTCCCTGCCTTTGAAACATGCCTATATTGCTCTGAGAACTGTTTATATCAGTCAGGCTTTAGGAAAGAAGGAGTGCTTTGCTCCAAATGAAATTGATTTCCTCTCCTTCAAATGAAATCTAGAGTGTAGCTGCTGGCTGCACTCCAGCACAAACAACAAGCTGGACTCCTGTGAAGAAATAGGGAAAACACAAAACAGGGAACGGAGAAAACATCTGGTAAAAACAAAGACACCATAGTCTTTCATATGGCAAATATGGACATTCAGCTCACCTGAATGCATAAACTAGGTTACAGTACGTATCTTTATCTATTTTGTCTGTTTTAACCCATTCAAACCGGGAAAGCATCTGTGATATTTTCATTTTATTGTGTTGGCTATTTAGAAATAGCAGATCTACAAGGTCACAGCGCGTCACTTCATGCCGCACTGCAAGCTTATTTTTGAACATTTTTTAAATATCTTGAAAGTGTGAGAACTACTGATTTAGAAGGCATTTGTAGAATTGCATGAAGAAGGTTTTGCAGAATCGGTCTCAGGTCTTAATAGCTTAAGTTCCAAAGTAATGGTCAAGAGCATTAGTCTGCCTCTGCCATGCTTAGGTTCTCGACCAGTGATAGGCAACAGGCGCCCCGGTTGGAAAGTTGTGGCCATAACTTTAATATCTGGCCCGGCCAATTATTTCGTCAATCATTTGCAATATCTGACTGACAGTCGCACATGTACAGCAATGGCTTTGCACTGATGAAACCGGGTAGGATGAATGAATAGTTCTATTTCCATTCTTTGAATATTTTTCACTGTGTTTATCCTCTTTAGATTTAGTTAAAAAATAAACCAAAACTGTGTTTCACATGCCTGGCTTAAATAATAGGTCTACATTGTTTCTCTCTGTTCCAAGAAGAGACCTTGAAACATGAAAGAGCTCTTGTTCGAAAAGGAGTATCTAACTGTCCAGATAATTATTATTATTTTAGTTTTTTAAGAACTAAATATCCTATAATTGCCACATTCAAGGATGGGGCCTGCACACAATTATTGCACAAGCATTTTGTATGCACCTGTAACATTTGATTCATAACTATCAAGTGTACAGTCTAGTTATACCACACACATCTTTATTTATTGACTTTGGTAGAAATCTAGTTATTTTATATGAGTTGATTTGTTTCATGTTCTGGCTAACCATGCATGGTATGGCTCAAGGCCAAACTTACTTGCCAATTGCTTTTCTAGGCCAAAGGCACGAATAATCATCAGAAAATACGTGATTTCAATAATCAAGTACTGTAAAGGAATCTGTGTTGCTTACAGGGTGATTGAAATTCCCTAGATGCCATTAAGCATGGCTCTCATTCTGTATCTGTATTAAACTTTGAAGGATTATAATAGTGAATTCTCATACATACATTATTTTACTCATCTTCCAAACGGCCACCAGGGGGTTGAAAAGAGTAGAGGAGGCTGAATAAACAGTCAAAAAGGACACGCACATCTAAACCTATAGGCTGGGTGCCGGATCAAAATAAAGTCACAATGAAGAAATGAAAAAATCCGCACACCATTTGATGCTCCCACAATATCTTTACTGGTAGGTAACGTTTCGGGCCGCAGCCCTTCCTCAGACCTTCCTCAGACCTTCCAAATTGAGGGTGAGAAATGTCCCAGCCTTTCATGA
Source organism: Electrona antarctica (assembly GCF_951216825.1). Taxonomy (NCBI): domain Eukaryota; kingdom Metazoa; phylum Chordata; class Actinopteri; order Myctophiformes; family Myctophidae; genus Electrona; species Electrona antarctica. The sequence continues at coordinate 14,170,191 of NC_136795.1, read as the reverse complement.
CTGCTTGTTATTTCAGCACACATGAACAGTAACATACCGCTATTATCTCAGACTTTTCAGGAACTTCAACACTGTTTATGGACACTGCAGGCAGCTAACCGTTGCATGCTGTCCGTTGAGAACGCGGCCTCACAGAACACGTCAACCTTTCTACACACGCTCACTGTCAATTCATTGTCAAAGACTGAAATGCTGAAAATGAAATGCAAGGTGAAAAGTAAATAGCTGAAATTAGTTTTCTTTTCATTTCAGAGGGTCGGTATAAGCCCCTCTTTGAGCTCAACGGGCTAAACGTGTGGGTACATGCAAAGACCACCCAAAGACATTTGCAAAGGAACCACAACCTTGGGATTTCAACCGGCCTGGGAAAGACAGGTTGATGGAAACTGTGACATGCTTACCAGAAATAAATACCAGTTCAAAATATATAATGTGCACTAATCCCTAAGAGTGCTGTTTGCAGTGGAGAAGTTTTTACTTCCATGCTTCAAGATGATTCAAAATTAAAGCAACTGTACATAATTAATTTATAATAATAATAATAATAATAATAATAATAATAATAATAATAATAATAATAATAATAATAATAATAATAATAATAATAATGTTAAGCTTTTAAGAGCAAATATATATATAAAAACATAGCATGGAGCATAGAGGCACACAATACAATGAAATACATTTGTCGATAAAACACAAGAGCAACAACAGAAGATAACAAAAACAAAAAGTCACAAATCACATGGGTAGGGGCTTTGTAAAAATGAGTCTTTAAAATGGGGCACAGACTCTGCAAGCCTGATCTCCAGGGGCAGGGCGTTCCAGAGTGACGGTGCCTGGATTGCGAATGCCCGGTCGCCTACATTTAGTACATTTTACAACTGCTATACACCAGGGACATTCAGTCAGTTATATTAAGCCCAGTTACAATGTCTTCTCTAGTGGACTTGAGCAACGAGAGGCCTCACCGAGCTAGTCGCAGGTGAGCAAGTTGCCGTGCTGAACGTTGCGAAGTCCACTAGATCCGACTCGTTCGAGTTATCTACCGATAGTGACAGAATCGTAAATTATTAGGTTAATTGTTTACCTGGCATCCCACAGTATAGTTTCTATAGTTTCATGTATGAATATTTGTTTTTATATTAGCCTATATTGTTTAGACTTATGCTAGGTTCTTGGTTTACTATCCTAGATCCTTGATTTATGTGTTTACCTTGCTTATTGTAAATTGCTCTGGATTAGAGCGTCTGCTAAATGTCTAAATTGTGAATTTATATGGCATATCACATTGTCTAGCTACTTTGGTGAGCAGAACTACCTTGCCATTTCAGTACTTTTAGTAGCAGAATGACTCTCTGCCTTTTTAGTTTTCTTTTCTGTCTTTTCTTTCTTTCTTTTTTTTAATGGAGGGGTATAGGGTACATTATTTGCCATGGCTAAAAGTAGATGAGGGAGAAGAACAGCCAATTGTTAATGCTGTGCATCGGTGCTAGAAATGACACATTATTTACTTGGACAAAAGATAGAGGGAGGAGGAAAAAAAGAGAAACCATTGGAACACTCGTCCAATCTTGGCAGAGGTAAAGTGATTATACTGTATTGGACTGTACACATTAGCTGTGTTAATTAAATAGCCGGCTGAGTCTGGCCTGGAGACGAGAGAAATCATATTTACAGATCACATGACTATGTGGGCCCTGGACAGAAAAATCTCCAGTGTTCATTTTAGTTTTTTACACTGGGGGTTTACTGTAAAATTGGACAGGTCCATTTAGGTAAATCTTTATACTTGAGTTATTTTTTTTTTAAACTTTTACTGTAAAAATGGACCGGGACACATACATTTAAGTCCATTGTTACACTCAGAGTTAAATTAATACTGGACTGGGAAGCATACATTTAGGCCCACTGTTACACTTAAATTACCAGTGGGGAGTTTACTACAAACATGGACTGGTAAGGGTACATTTAAACTCAGAGGTGATTAACATTTGTAATTTGACTGTGTGTTTGTTGTAAAAATATTGACTAACCCAGCAGGTCATCAGTTAATTTTCTCACAGCACGCTGTATGGCTTCACACTGTTAGAGCCAGCCAGTCCGCCCAATGCATGGGGAGACACTAATTGGAAATCTGTTTGGCTACATGATTAACAGCACGTTACTACAGTACTGCTGTGCCGCGGAACCTAACTACAATCACAGTGTGAGCAAACAGGCAATCGCGTGCACACACACACACACACACACACACACACACACACACACACACACACACACACACACACACACACACACACACACACACACACACACACACACACACACACACACACACAAACAAGCGCAGAAATGGAGCCTTTGGCTTCAGCAAGGTAAATAATTGATTTGACAGCGACACACCACCGTGGTACGTCTAAACAGGCTGTGTCGTTCGCATTTGTATCATGACATCTCGCGTTCCACTGCAGTCACAACAACACCAACCGCAGAGAGACAAACAAGACAAAATGGGTTCCTCATTAGCCACTGGAGCATAGAGGAGAGACTGGATAACCTTCTGACCCAATCATTGACTACAACTCACAGCACACTAAACTAGGCATTACTCCTCCTGGCCATTTTACAAAGTCAATGTTTAACATTAATTTCAGCACGGTATGAAAATCTACTTGCAAGGAGCTGAATCTGTCTTGAGATTCATACTCCAACATACAAAACTCACAGGCAGGCAAAAGGAGAGAATATATAACATAACAGCCACATTTGGGAGATATGCAAGACCCTGTACAAAGTCGGCAGCGCGTATCTGTTGCAATACACGACTAGGCTGCACTGCTGATAAATAATGAACTATAATATTTACTGGTACTGTATACTTACTGGTATTTACAACCATATTTATTTGGATTTAGTGCTCATACAGCAGGCATACCACATTAAATAAGTATGCTATAACTGACATGAAGACATAACAGTTTGCGAATTATAGCAGACATATTATATGTCCCAGTTGGCCTTCACTCCCATGCAGGGGAAGCCACCAGCAGTGCCATCCTCAATTCATATTATTTTGAACATTATTCATCGTCCATGACTTTTTATATTGTAAAGGCAACTGGAGAGAGTGAAATGCACTAGTACAGAGAGCTGACTATTAAGAACATCTCTTTCTGTTTAAATGTGGTTGCGCGCTCACCCGTTGTTCCATCTGACATGCTATCATTGCACATCAAACGCAGTGCACTGTATCATTTAGGTAATCTATCAGAGCACATTATTAATAGGCCAATTAACACAATTTATGTTTATTCCCAGATTAGAGTCAGACAGATTAAAAGTGTAGCTAAAGAATTATTTTCAGCACAATTATGCAACAAATACCAGCAGCAGAATTAGGTCAGCATGATCCTATGTGGCCCTCAAATCTACGTCACACCGCTGATATGTGGAGCCCCCAGGGGCCACATGCGCAACTTGGCATCGTTTTCTGACATCAGTGCTTGTTCCGTTTGTGATGTCCGCCACCCACCAGTCTCCATATTTGGGCACGTTACGTTTTTTAACGACCACTATCCACTGACCCACCAGGGAATTTAAATATACCAGAGGTACGTGTCAAAGTGGCCCTCACATCTAGAGATCAGACCAACCGCTATGCGGTCCTCACACCGTATGTCACACCGCAGTTGGACCGACAGCCCGACTTGAAGCATTTTTGTCAAGGTGCTGCTGTGTTTCCTCAGACTCAGCAGCCATCGATGTAGAGCATCATGCTGAGAGCTTTGGGCACATCCTATGTCCTCAGTGTCACTTGCCTGGTGTTGCCTGTTCGTATCGGCTTTTCTGGCCCTTGAGGCTTGCATTCTATCTGCAAGAGTTTTGGCCCGTTTCTATGAAACTGGAGTTTATGATGTAGACAGTAGAGGTGACACTGGACCATTCAAGCCTCCTTTGTGGCTGCCCTGCGTGCCAACATACAACCAGTAGCATCATTGCAGGCAGTGAAATGCTTGCCTTCGGAAATTCCCTCAACAGTATGGAAATAAATAACACAAAACAAGTGAAGACATGCACAGACTGCCTTCGTAATGTGTCTTCCAAGACATAATGATAACCCTAGGCATGTTATTTTAAGTGAGCATTCGCGAAATATTTCGCTTATGGGAGGTTTCCTACTGGCAAACCGAGCTGCAGAACTTCATTTATGAACTCCCACAGGGATCAAAAGGTCCCTGCGGGTTTAAGAGATGTGACGTCAGGCGCTGTGCCCCCGGGGTATAGAAGGCGCGCCTACGTCACCAGCTCTCATTCTACTTTTCTCTGCCAATAGAGGACTGCAAGACTTCTTGAACTCGAGTGCGTTGAATGTTTTAAGCTTCACAAGCCGGACAAGAGAAACGAATTTCTTGAGTACCGTGAGGTTCGACGCATTTTTCAAAGCTTCTTGAATATTTTCACGTAATTATACGCTGTTTAACAGCCTTTCTCGGCGCTAGCCAAGATTTCCCGCTGTTAGCTTAGCCAAACTAGTGTTAGCCTCGTGCGACACACTAGCTTTGCCTAAACACAGTTAGCCAGCTAGCCAAACTTGTTGCGCGGCGTTTAGAAAACGCTTAGCTTCTAGTTCTGTTAGCTTTAGCTAGCTTTAGCTTACACCGGGCTGCCGGTGTAGCTTAGCTTTCTTCTTCGGAAGAGAGATGGTTTACCCCCGCACGAAGGCGCGGAAAAAGGAAGCCACAGGAGGAGAGGAGCCGAAGCGGGTTTGCCCCGTCTCTGGATGTGGCAACACCATGGCAAGGGAAGACGGACACGCTGTTTGTCTCTATTGCCTTGGAACCGCTCACGCACGCCAGGCGGCCCAAGGAGGGGACGGACTGGACTGCAACAAGTGCCTTATGATGACTTTCGAGATTAAGGAAAGCAGACTTCGGCGTTGCCTAAACTTTTACGAGAAGCTACGCCTTTCCAACCGACAACCCCCTCCTCCTCCTCCTCTTCGAGACCCCTGGCCCTCCGAGGTTCTCACCGGTGGGGGACCAAGGGACGCTCCAAGGAAGAAGCTGGACTACCCGCCGCTAACACGCAGCGCCCCAGCCTCTTCGACAGCCGGACAGAGGCCTGTTCCAGCACCGCGGAGCCGCGCTCCGGCAACGGTCTCTAGCTCCCAGGCCTCCATAGTCAGGGCTACCGACTACGAGGTCTGCGGAGCTAGGCCAAAAGCTACAGCTACGCCTCGCTACCTGGCCCCGCCGGCTTCTCTCCCCGCAGAGGCTCCTCCACGTGAGGAGGCTAGGCCCCGGTCTGGGGACCGAAACCCTCCCATACCAGCACCGAGACACGGTAGGCGTCCTACAGTGTCCAGCGCCATGGAGGAGCGCCTCGACCCATCTCCACAGAGGAGCTATCGCTCTGACCGAGAATGGGCCGAACAGGAGGAAGGTGAGTTCTCTGATGAGGAGCTCCCTTCACGCCAGTATCGACAGGAGGACTTTCACGTTCTGGATGAAGTGAACGTCTTCTACGACGACGAGGGTGACGAGAGAGACTACGACGATTACGAGCCACGTGTCACTTTCCATGAAGACGACATGGACGTCGACTCTCAGGGGCCACAGGTGGATGCACCTGTCAGCCCCCCACCCCAGCAGGACGAGCCTGCTGTTCCTGTGATGCTAATGAGGGACGACTCCCCCATTATGGACATCTATAGGAAGGGAGCCTTTCGCTGCCAGCTGGAATGGCCAACATGCACCACCAAGGCACGCGCATGGCTGGGGATGTCTGCGGACCAACTCCCCCCCCCACCCCCGAAGAAGCAGAAGCTTCCTCAGGCCCCGGAGTTCATGGACACCATGCTCCGCCCCTGGAAGAACCCCTCTGTGAGTGCGGAGTTCCAACACCGCACCACAAAGGTGGTCCCCGACATGGTGGACATTGGCAGCATGGGCCTCCTCGCCATGCCCACCATGGACAGGGCAATGGCCGCCTACCTAGCCAACCCTCAGGCTCCCAGGGTCATCCCGCTGGAGAGGGAACCAGCCTTCACCAGCACCATGGACAAGGAGGCCTCCAAGCTCAACAAGTGGCTCCATGCCCACTTGAGCTTTATAGCCAAGGCTACCAACGCCATCGCCATCCTGCAGGGCTCTGTTAAGGCTCTCCTCCTGGAGATGAAGGACTCTTCCACTCCAGCTCAGCTGGCAGAGCTACGCCGCCTCAACCATGAGATGGCAGCCCTCCAGTGTGAGATTGCGGAACACACCAGTGAGTCACTGGTGTGCTCCGTGCTGCAAGAGAGATGGAGGTGGGTTAACCTGGCTCCTCTCTCCGATGCTATTAAGAAGGAGATGGTGGGCAAGGACATCTCTCATGAGGGCCTCTTCCACGGGGTCCTTGAGAGTATGTCCATCTCCATTCAGCAGGCCGAATCCTCTTCGAAGACGATGAAGGCCCTCGAGCCACTGGCTGTCCAGGCACCTCCTAAAAACCCCAGGGGAAGGAAGGCACCCTGGAAACCTAAGGCAGGTGAGAAGGGCCCACCCAGGGCCCCTGACCGTAGCGGAGACAGACAGCAGCAGCGCCCGCATCCCAAGCCGGATCGCCGCCGCTCTCCTCCTCCCTACAAGGCCAGCGCTTCCAGAGGCCGAGGCGCAGAGAAGCGGAAGTGACACCCCCGGCCGGGTTCAGAGGGGGGCCTCGGCCGAGCCCCCCCATCATCTCCCAGTTCAGAGACTAGCGCAGGAGGTAGTGGTCACGGACCTCACCTCCGGGCCGGCGCCCAAGCGCTTGCGGAGGGAAGTACATGCAACTGTTGCCTCTGTACTCTCCCTCCCAAAAAATGTTGTTGTAATGTGCAATTCACAAAGTGTACCTGTTTTTGTACCAATAAAGTTGACAAAAAACAAAAAAACACAAAAAACAACAAAACCATCTCTGAAGGGCATAAGCCCACCCATGGGAGATATAACCCATACTGGGACAGCGCAGGCTGTCTCAGGCAAGAGCCGTCACGCCCGATTTTTCCGTCACTTCCCGAAAAATCCACTAGAGGGAGACATTACACCACAGGTGAGTCTTCCCCTACACAGGCCATCCCTCCCCGCCCAGCCATTGCTAGGAGTCGTCAGAGGGAATTCCCTATCGAGTCATCTGTCACAGTGGCGGAAGCACGGGGCTTCCCCGTGGATCATCCGTACAATAGCGACAGGATACAGACTCCAATTCGCCTCGAAACCGCCCACGTTCGAGAAAGTAATATTCTCCCGAGCGAAAGGGCGGGAAGCGGACATTTTGCAGCAGGAGATTTTTTCTCTGCTGCAGAAGGGCGCTATCACAGAGGTGCCCCCCCACCAGTCACTCAACGGGTTTTATTCTCGTTATTTCCTGGTGAAAAAGAAAGGGGGCGGGCTTCGTCCTATACTGGATTTGAGAGCCCTGAATCGTCATCTAAGAACATTACGTTTCAAGATGCTGACTCCGCCAGTCCTAATGCGCTCAGTCCGCATGAACGACTGGTTCACGTCAATAGATCTGCAGGATGCATATTTCCACGTTCCAATTTACCCCCCCCACAGAAAATTTCTGCGGTTCGGGTTCAAAGGGAAAGTGTACGAGTACACGGTTCTTCCCTTCGGAATGTCATTGAGTCCGAGGGTTTTTGTCAAATGCACAGCGGCGGCTATAGCCCCACTGAGACAACAGGGTCTTCGTCTAGCCACATATATAGACGATTGGATCCTAATGACAAACTCTCCACAAGAGGCTCGGTTGCACACACATCAAGTGCTCAACCACCTCTGCTCACTAGGGTTCCAAATAAACCTAGAAAAGAGCATGCTGACGCCGACTCAGTCTATAGACTTTATCGGAATAAGGCTGGATTCAGTTTCTTTCACAGCTCGCCTGAGCAAGGAAAGAATGGAAACAACATTACAGTGCGTGGCATCGTTCCAGAAGGGACGTTCGATTCCCTTCCTCACGTGCCTTCGGATGGCGGGGCTTATGGCCTCAGCAGTCCATTTAATCCGCCTGGCCAGATTACACATGAGACCATTCCAGCGATGGATGAGCTCTCTACGTATACCTATGTACCGTCGCCGCCAAAAAGTGTTAGTGACGTCACAATGCGTACTAGCCCTTCAATGGTGGGCGAACAGACGGACTCTCTCAGAGGGCGTCCCTATGGGGAGACCTCTGACGAGGAAGGTGGTCACCACGGACGCAAGCATGTCCGGATGGGGAGCCACACTGGAAGGCTATACAGCCAGAGGGATATGGGAGGGACCTTTACGATCCCACCACATCAATTACCTGGAACTGATGGCGGTCTTCCTCGCACTAAAGCACTTCAAACCGCGCATTCAAGGTTGGCACGTCCTAGTCCGGACGGACAACACGACAGCTATGTGCTATATCAACAGACAAGGCGGACTCAGGTCCCCTCGTCTTCATCAGCTAGCACGCAGACTCATATTATGGTGCGACACACACATTCTATCAGTTACAGCGTGCCACGTCCCCGGTCTTCTGAACACAGGAGCAGACCTGCTGTCCAGAGGTCCCCTCCGTTACGCAGACTGGTCCCTACACCCTCAGGTGGTAGCCCAGGTCTGGAGCAGATTCGGGACACCCGAGGTGGATCTCTTTGCCTCAGAGGAGAACACGAAGTGCCCTCTCTTCTTCTCCATGAGAGAACCATCGCCGCTGGGACTAGACGCTCTGTCACACCGGTGGTCCAAGACGCTACTCTACGCCTTCCCCCCCCTAACCCTGATTCTCCCCACTCTAGACAGAGTGAGGACTCAGGGTCTGAAGGTGCTATTAATAGCCCCGTCCTGGGGGGTATGGAGGTCAGAAATAGCCCCTCTTCTCTTCGATCATCCATGGCAGATTCCTCTACGAGCGGATCTCCTCACGCAAGCGAAAGGGGAGATCTTCCACCCTCACCCCAGAGACCTATGGGTCTGGCCCGTGAGAGGGTGATGTTGACAGCAGCAGGCCTTCCCCCGAACGTGGTGGCAACGATCCAGAAGGCCAGAGCCCAGTCAACAAGGAACCGTTACGACACGGCCTGGCGCATATTCGAGCAGTGGTGCTCGGATCAACCAGACCACGTAATTCCTTATCAGGCCTCAGTAGTGCACATACTGACGTTCCTTCAGGACTTCCTAGACAGAGGCCTAGGCCTCTCGTCAGTTAAGACCCACCTAGCAGCCATCTCAGCATGCCACGTGGGCATAAACGACCAGACAGTGTGGAAACACCATCTGGTCAAACTATTCATGAAGGGCGTCCGTAGAGAACACAGGGTTGTAAAATCCCTGGTTCCCTCTTGGGACTTGTCCCTGGTTCTGGAGGCCCTAACCACGGCACCCTTCGAACCACTACAGGCAGCAAACCTGAAGTGTTTAACACTCAAAACTGCCCTCCTAGTTGCTTTGACAACTGCAAAGAGAGTAAGTGACCTACATGCACTCTCGATCTCTCCAGAGTGCATGAGGTTCGATGACAGGTCAACAAAGGTCACCATCAAGGCGAACCCGGCCTTCATTCCCAAGAATGCCCTCTCGGTGTGTCTACCAGTAGACCTACAAGCTTTCCATCACCCTCCTTTCATCTCCGATGAAGACAGGAGGCTGAACTGCCTCTGTCCAGTAAGAGCGCTTCGCACTTATGTGGACAGAACGAGTCCCTTCAGGAAAGGGAACCAGCTGTTTGTGTCTTGGGGTACCAAGACCAAAGGGAAGCCTGTTACAACAGTCACTATCTCCAACTGGATAGTGGACGCCATCCGTCTGGCCTACACTAGCCAAGGAAAGGAGCCCCCACAAACGCTGAGGGCCCATTCCACACGAGGTATGGCAGCATCGTGGGCACTCTATAAGGGGGTGTCGATCCAGGAAGTCTGCACTGCAGCAAGCTGGTCTACACCCTCGACGTTCGCCACATACTACAACTTAGATGTGGCAACGCCCTCTCTGGCACATGCGGTCCTAGGAGCGGCTTCTCTATAAAGAGGCCCACTCCGGCCCTCTGTGCCATGGGATGCACAGGCGACACTCTGAGTTAACCTGTACATCTCCCCAGGGACCGGGCAAATGACCATTGTAGTCATTCAGCCCACCTTTTACCTCCGGTCCTAACATTCACTCGTTGGTTCAGGATTCGGGAGTTGATAAGGTCCCATAAGCGAAATATTTCGCGAATGCTCACTTAAAATAACATTAAGGTTACTTTAGTAACCATGGTTATTTAAGTAAGTGAGCGAAATATTTCGCGGAACACCCTTCTGTCTTGCTATTGGCAGGAGAAAAAAGTTCCGAATGAGAGCTGGTGACGTAGGCGCGCCTTCTATACCCCGGGGGCACAGCGCCTGACGTCACATCTCTTAAACCCGCAGGGACCTTTTGATCCCTGTGGGAGTTCATAAATGAAGTTCTGCAGCTCGGTTTGCCAGTAGGAAACCTCCCATAAGCGAAATATTTCGCTCACTTACTTAAATAACCATGGTTACTAAAGTAACCTTAATGTTTATTTACATCTGTCTCCCCATGATCAAGGCAAGATAATGGAAACAATATTGTGTAGTTTGTGTGTGTGTGTCTAGTTAGTGTGTTAGAGTAGAGAAAATAATGGTTAATGTATTTTTCAATAATCTTAATCTAGCATTAGTCTTGCAAGGCAGACTTTTGATTATTGGTATTAGGTTCTCAATGATTTCAGGCCAGGCTGTTACTGTGGGAGTCTCTTGACTGACATGCTAAAAAAACAACCACAGACCGTTGGTTTTGTATGGTATTTATATTCTGCTTGATTCTGAAAAAAAGGTATATTAACGTTCGCAAGTGATAGACAAGTGCACAGCAGACAGCTGGTGGGGATAGAGACTTTTTCGGGGCAACAACATCAGACTATCTGTGAGGCTGAGACTACTGTTACCTGTGCCTGTGCTCCATTGATCATCAGGTAGTAAAGCTTGCTGAGGATGCTCTGTTGCAGCTGGTCCCAGGAAATGGACCGGTCCTCTCTCATTAGGAATGGAGGGCCAAAC
>NC_136795.1:14136737-14158935 GCF_951216825.1 Electrona antarctica | reverse complement strand
CTCACTCTCTCTCTCTCTCTCTCTCTCTCTCTCTCTCTCTCTCTCTCTCTCTCTCTCTCTCTCTCTCTCTCTCTCTCTCTCTCTCTCTCTCTCTCTCTCTCTCTCTCTTCTCTCTCTCTCTCTCTCTCTCTCTCTCTCTCTCTCTCTCTCTGCTTGTCCAGATTTCGGCACCCACTGTCCAGCATTGCCCAGGTTATTTCATGCATGATGAAATAGAGTCTGTCTGTCTGTCTGTCTGTCTGTCTGTCTGTCTCTCCCTCTTTCTCTGGTTGTGGTTGCATGGTAAAATAGTCTCTCTTTCTCTCTCTAATATCTCTCTCTCAAAACAGTGTGACCGAGTGAGCAAAATCTCAGACGACAAAGATCTCGATGAAACTGTAAAGAGAGCCGTCCTATATCATCAGCAGCTGTCCCCCTCCGTCCCACGCTGGAAAGTAGGACGTGTAAGGCGCCTGCTCAAAAGTGCGAGGTGATAAATCACGCAGTAAATTAGGCTCGCAGCCATGGCGAGCAAAGGTATTGATCGATCCTCGGCGGCCATGCCTTCCCCAAATCACGGCGTTTCATTAAATTGCCGTTGTTCATGCCGCCTGACGTGCAATTCATCACTGCCGATGGCGAATGGCATGCTGATGCATCCCGTGGTCAGAAATCAGCACATTTGCAAACTTATATTTTTACACTCCACAATCTTGTTTTGGAAAGACTATATGGAAGACCGCTGGCACCTCCCACAGCTCCAACATGATGACCTCTCTGATTGTGGCTGATGGACCCTCAACAGCCAAAGTGACAGAAAGCATGCTTCATAGGCTTTCAACGCAGTGGTTCTCAAAGCAGGGTCAGGAGACCAGCAGGGGTCCTTGAGGGGTTCCATGAGGTCCCCAGCAAAACGAGGAACAGTTTAAGAATGTAAGCTCTATTTTATACTAGCATAGGTTTCAATATGTCCACCTAGTACAGTATAGACAGTTGTAGAATTCTGTACTAAATCTAATCTAACCACAAGCGCCTTCTCTCATGCGGACCCCATGTTCTCACATGGGGTCCGCAGGCTAATACATATCGATTTGAGGGTCCTTCACATGAAAATGTTTGAGAACCACTGTATTAATGTAGCCTATTCATGCCAGCCTAATCAATCTGGTGATAAAACTTGTGTGCTGCAATTTATGTACATGAGCATTGACCTCTGTCAGTGAATGGAAATGATTAACGGGGAAGCAGGGTGGGAAATCTCTTGTTAAATGACCTGCAAAACACATTGATGAAAGTGGTCAAAATGCAGAGGTCACCTCACCACCACTGACCTGTATCATTGTGAATTACACAGCAGACTCAGGCGCCTCATCGCTCATTAATTTTTTTTATGGCCCGCTGTCACAAATCTACCGTTTCTAGACGTCGTACCAGCAAGGTTTCTTTCTCTGCTGGCTGAATTACAGCCTGCTTCCTACCACAGAAAATGAGTGATGGTGGAGGTATGCTGTGTGTGTTTATATGTTGATGTGTTTAAACATCCTGGTATAGATTTCAGAAGGTCTGGATGTAACGTAAACCCACTTTCCCCCCCTTTCTAAAGCTGTCTTCAAACTGCAGATTAAAACGCTGTCGCAGACCAAGGGAAGGAATTTATGATGATCAAATTCCACAGTTTTTATCCACCTTTCACTGGGTGTGATCTTTACACCGCAGAGAAGAATCTGCAGGAGATACTGTGTTTGCTCTTGTGCGACAATAAAATAAAAAAGGCTGTAGGATTATGTGATTAGTGACAAGTCTAAGTTCAATTTAAGTTTCGTCATTAGCTGTTTTTTATTCATGTGAATAAAACCAGATCAGCTGCTTGATAGACGTGAGACTCACTGTCCCTTCAACAACCAGGGCTTGATTCTGCTTGTCTTTCTAGCAAATGGGTGGACACTACGGAAATCATATGCTACATGATAAAGTCTTTGTAAAAAGAGCAAGAACATTAGCCACATTTGCCATATACAGCAGCAACAAAAGCAAATAAGCAAGGTCTAATGATTTAGACCACATTTTTATACAAATTCATACTACTGCAGTAAGCCAAGTCTAAACCAAGTACTGTCTAAACTAAGTACTGCACCCAGTAATCCAGTCTGGCAGTGTGCCGCGGGTTCGACTCCCAATCCTGATGGCCTTTACTGCATGTCACCCCCCCATCTTTCTCCCCATTTCCTGTCAGCCTACTGTCTATGCCTCCATAAAAGAAAATTAAAAAAAGTAAATAACTGAGCCAGCTCTAATTTTCACAACCAGGTCAGCTCCAGCTGTTCTTCTAAGTCTTATTTGAATCCACCATTATTTCCAACTTTTCCAACACAGACATTAGACAGACATTAGACCTGGTTCTGCTGCGCCAGTAAGCTGGGCCTCTGAATAAACGTCTTATGTGTAAGCAAGAGGAGGCTGTCACTCCCCTAGACTCCAGGGGCTTTCAACCTCCTTTCATTTTCAGTTCTCCAACAGCCACAGAGAAGTGGATGAACCAGACTAAACACAGCCAGACTACGTGGAAGCCCATAATTAAACACCTCTAACCTCTGGAGAGATATACTCTACAGACGAGACAAGCACACCATGCAGCCCAACCACCACTGCACTGCTCTGCTAAATCCCTCTACTGGAATAACATTCATGGCCTTTGCATACACACAGAAAGAGGCTTACTAAGTACTAAGGGTTTGACGACGGTAACCGGAATGCTCGCCTTAAAACACGCTCGTCCTCTTTTTTTCCCCGCCGACCTCACGCTGACCGCTCGGTGGGGGGGTTCTCGTTTGTTTTATTGAGAATAAGGTTAGAAATAACTTCAGGGTTAGGCATAGTTTTACTGAGATTAAGGTTAGGAATAAGGTTAGGTTTAACCGTTTAGGCATAGTATACTGAGGTTATGTTTCAGAATACCAGGCTGGGCAGGTATGGGCATAGTATACTGAGGTTATGTTTCAGAATACCAGGCTGGGCAGGTATGGACATAGTATACTGAGGTTATGTTTCAGAATACCAGGCTGGGCAGGTATGGACATAGTATACTGAGGTTATGTTTCAGAATACCATGGCTGGGCAGGTATGCCGGTTGTACGCCAGAGGCGTGCCAGCATTCTGGTATTCTTAACGACTACTTATTCTTACTATTTTACTAATCTTTCACGATAGTTTTCGACTAGTCAAATAGTCGTCTTTTGCCGATTATATTAAAGTAAGTAATGAAAATGGTATTTTGTAAAACAGGTAGTTCAAGCGTACTGCAGATTGTCACACTACTGTATGTAGCACCACAGTTTATGAAAAGAAAAAGAACATTGTTACCCTGGTTACCCTGCTGGTTGCTACAAAATAAATAGTAATGTGTTATTACACAAGATGAACAAAATGAGCAGTTGTATGTTCGGTGTAATATTTATATTTCATGCACACGCATGCGCACGCACGCACTCACACACACACACACACGCGCTCGCGCGCACGCACGCGTCCGCACGCGTTATAGTCAATAAACAAGAAGTCAATGTCTAAACTACTGGTTTACAACGTAAGGGTCCAGGGACAAATAGAATTGCATGCAAGAAATAGCCGATCTACAAGCTCACAATGTGCTGCACACAGGGAGGGCACCCTGTCAAACAGCCACTGCTGACCTAGATAGTGACCAATTTGTGTGCGAGCCCACTCTCATTATTGGGGTTTCATCAAACAAGTGTTCCACTTCGGTGACGGTTGCACCTAAAGCCACGGGCACTGCTGTCCGTGTGTTGCCGTGCCACTAGACTGAAGCAGATGTGTAAAATCCTTGCCAATGACTCCACAAGTGGAAACTCAGTGGGGTGAGACAAAAGCATATTACTGCCATGGCAATGGATGAAGAAATTGTCCTTTAGCAACATGACTTCTGGTGGCACTATTTTGGTACACACATGACATTATAGGTGAACATTTAAAAACAAAAGTGAATTCCCTAAATAGCAAAAAAAAATACCAATCTACAATGTGAACTTGTAGATCTGCTATTTCCGTGGTTTGTTTTGTGCTAAATGGTGCTTATGTGGTTAGAGGGATGCTCAAGTCACTTGCTGACTGCACCGGCCTGAGGCTCTGTGCTTCGTCGCCTATGAACTGGTTTGAAAATAAACAGTCTATCAACTGCTGCCAGATCCCAGGCCGTGAGATCTCTCAAGGCATGAGCTCATTTTTTGGGAATCACCTGCACTGGAGCATGTTCTCTGTTTGTGGTGTAAATGCAAGGAATGTGAGAATGGAGACTTCAAACAAAGCAGCTCGGTTATCTGTTCCTCAGCCTTTGCTGGCAAACGACATGATACTGAAGTCAGAAGATTCCTTTAACGCCGCCGCTTGAAAACAAAGGGAATACTTGTGCCATTGTGACATCATGCAGAGTTCATTACAGATGTTTCATTACTTGGAGACAGAAGAATCATGTTGCCCTTGTGAGCATGTCGTCAATGGCAGCTGTTTATGACCTCCTAGACTGTGAGACTTTGACATTGGCCTCGCCCTCGTCACACTTGAAAAGCACTTTTTTCACATCAGGATGCTTTGTACTGTACACATCTATCTGTAACAATGAACTCATTTATTAATTCTTTCCTATCTTACATGACCATCAAATGCCACTCAGGCAAAACAAACTTTCCGTCTCGCCTCTTTTACAGAGCCTGTTCAAGGCAGGATTGTTGTATCATCATCATTCATCCTGTCCTGTGCATAAGGTCAAGATGGAATAGGGGGGTAGCCTTGGAGCCGGCAGTGGAGATATTAACATTGTCTGCTGTCTCCAAAATATACATTTTTCAGGAAATAAAGAAAACCTTATATTTTTAAAACAAAACAATACAGCCTCATCAAAGTTGGTGTTGTAACTTTATATATTGTCAATTACTTCCATGAGAGGGGAAGCGGTGGTGGAGTTAGTTGCTTTAGCAGACATTTTTACCATTGGTTCAATATTTTCAAAACAACACACAGACGTAAAGGGTGTTCAATAGCACTGATTTATATCAAAAACCTCAAAAATTGAGTTATGAGGTTTCCTCCCGACAGCAACAATAAGGAACAGGAACAGGAACATGATAGGGGTGTGAATTAAGTCTAAAGGCCCTTTTGCACACAGAGCTATTTATTTTCTTTAATGAACATTCACTATTAGTCCGGCAGCCGAGGTGGACGGGTGGGAAAATTTGGTATATAGTCTTTTTTTATTGGCCTAAAATATTGTCTATATACATACATACATTCATGAATCCACTTGCTGACCGGCTTTCACTATTGGGCAATCTTTTTATAGGGGTTTCTTGTGACCCTACCATTAACATCCAATGGCAGGAAAAAATGTCAAACTTTCCTTATGCTTTAAGACAAGTGATCAATGATTCTGAATCCATTCCAAGCATTCGTTTTGCACAAAAAACACTCCTTGGGATAAAAACAGCCATAGCCACTTGCCCAAATGTGCCCAAATGTGCTGAGCTCATCACATTTGTGCTGACGTCTATGGCCGTTTTTAGCCCAAGGAGTGTTTTTTGTGCAAAACTAATGCTTGGAATGGATTCAGAATCATGAAAACCCCCTAGTTTGACATGTCACATGCTACTTAAAGCATAAGGAAAGTTTGACATTTTTTACATTTTTTCCTGCCATAGGATGTTAATGGTAGGGTCACAAGAAACCCCTATACAAATAATTGCCCAATAGTGACAGTTGGTCAGCAAGTGGATTCATGACTGTATGTACAGTATATAGACAATATTTTAGGCCAATAAAAAAAGACTATATACCAAATTTCCCACTTTAAACAAAAGAAGCCTGTCGGCTGCCAGACTATACAGTATGCCCTGTTTTTAAATTCCTTAAAAGAGCATTCAGTGATTTGGGTGATTTGGAAAAAAAACCCGGTCCATCCGGTAACAAGATGTGCACATGCACACGCTCTACAGTGGGGGAAGTACAACAGACCAACAGCACTCGCACCAATGCCAGCCACACTCGATCATGATTGGAGGAAGGCACCTCTCATCCTGATTGGATGAAAGCTTTGCCACCCAAAGCCCAAACCGAAACTAGGTTTTTTTGACCCCAGGGGCTCACTGGGGACAGGGAGGAACTCCTTATATGGTCAGCACACTTTATAGTAGGGAGGATTATCCAAAAAATAAGAAAAAATAAGTGATAGTTGAATTAAGTGAAATCACTGAATGTACCTTTAAGTTAAGAAGTTAAAAGGTGATTTACCAATGCAAAATGTAGTGTGCAAAAAGGCCTTAAGGACTGCTCTCCTTTCTGACTTGAACCACTACCCATGCTTCAATGTATCCTTCAATTTATGTACTTCTGATTGCACAAATGCATTGGGCGCATGAATCTATTGTAACTTTACACCGTTGTTAGTACAGGCCCACACCTGGGTGCAGATCAGTCATTTTACGGCATGGCTATTTTATATTTGTTTTGTTTTACACTGCACTCCCTCAGTGGAGCTGAGGGTCAGAGCACCAAGTCTACTTTGTCACACATACACACTCACACAGAGATGTGTGGAATTCGTAGTTAGATTTTGTGACAGTGAGTGAGTCACAAAACTCATTGGGCGCCATAATTGCCTTTTGACGCCTCCGGTCCAAACGCCCCAGGCGCCGAGATCGCCTTTTCACGCCTTTTTTTTAATATGAATTGATTAGGGTTCACAACTGTGTCCTGTACGCGCTCATAACAAAAAAAAACAGAAATTAAAATTCCGCTGGCTTATGCTGTCTATGAGGACGCATGGATAATGCATCTAGTTATGTGCTGTAAATACCATGGAGGTGGCTTTGCTTGGTTTGAATAAAATACTCTTGTGGCACACACAAACGCACGCACGCACGCACACACACACACACACA
Organism: Electrona antarctica; assembly: GCF_951216825.1. Classification (NCBI taxonomy): domain Eukaryota; kingdom Metazoa; phylum Chordata; class Actinopteri; order Myctophiformes; family Myctophidae; genus Electrona; species Electrona antarctica. Next base: position 14,152,009 of record NC_136795.1, on the reverse strand, counting down.
CACACACACACACACACACACACACACACACACACACACACACACACACACACACACACACACACACACACACACACACACACACACACACACACACACACACACACACACACACACACACACACACACACACACACGACCATTTCACTACTTGCCATCCAAGTCCATATAAGTAGTTGGTGTCAAACCGAGGTGAAGACTACATTAAGAAAAACAATGAGGTGGTTGAAATTAGGCAATTCATCCTAATGTTGATAAGCATGCCGTCTTTTCTTTCCGTCTTTTATTTATTTTTTATTATTTTCTGTGCACAGTGAGATTAAAGAATCTCTTGCTGCCTGCAAGCTTTCTTTAATAACGCTATTTAAACAGAACCCTGTTATTATGTTCATATTGCATCTTCTGTTCTTGCAGAAAGCACCTCTGCTGATTGAGATGGAGTGACTCATTATGTACTTGAGTTAGCACATCCACTCCACACAATCATATCAGCATCTGTACAGATTGAGAATACCAAAGGTCAAAGGTCAAGTTTTGAGAGTATGTAATTTCCATATGGTGATGTATTTTTATTTCCTAGTGAAAAAGCAGCTCAGCCAATCACAGTGATGGGTAGCATGTGGATAATGAGCCCGACTATGAGCACTGAGCATCAATATCTGGAAGGAGGCGAAATATCATTATTTATTTATTTATTTATTTATTTGTATTCTTTTTGGGGGCTGAAAAGGCCACTGCTGTAGAAAAATATAACTCTATGAATTGGACTTTTCATATAAAACATGTTGCATTTGATATGTAACTATATGTCATGATGTGCTTGTAGATCTGTTCCTTTTTGAAAGTGACACCACCACTGTACCACGAAATATAAACAACGCTTTAATGGATTCACAATTTCCGGCGTACTTTACCTTAATTAAGCACAAAGGAAAGCCTCCGTGTCTGCCAGGCAATCAGGAGGCTGCTCTTAAAATGCCTTTCACTAAACAGAGGGACATTTTACATGCGGTCTAATGACATGCCAGGCCTACGTATATGGACATTATCCATGGCGATAACCTTTCCCTTAACGTGGAAAGGGCTAATGAGAGAACCAGCTGCTCTAATGAGACCCTGGCGAGAGCTGGGTAATCTGGGCTTTTATCTGCTTTTATTATGTCCAGGCTGGTGGATTCAGCATTTACTCACTAATAAACCAGTTTGTAGATAAAATGATTAGGAGCCTTGTGCAGATCAACAAAAACAACCACATTTTTTATTTCATTTTTTAATAATAGCATTTGAAATAGTGACATTCCTGAGGCACCGCACCTTCTGGTGGATCACAGGTTAATTCTGGGGGCAGAAGGAAAAATTACAATAAAGGGCCAATTATTGTATCACTGCAACAGTTTAGCGGAACGCCTTTATTCATCTGAGAGTTTGATTTATAGTGCACTGATTTGCTCCAAGCATGGGACACATGCTGTGTCTCTGTAAAATGGAATAAAGTGTGTAGAAAAACAGCAATCTAATCTAATCTTACTTTACCGGTAGTTCTTTGCACTGGGCTGTTTGTTATAACCCATTCTCATTCTGTAGTTATCATATTTTGATATTTGACTGCACCATGTTGATGTTGATGAACGCGGACCATAGCATTGAGGTTAAGGTTAGGTTAAGTGTTTGGGGTTCGGGTTGGGATAAGGGTTTGGTGTAGGCTTAACTTAGAATGGCCATGGCCCGCGTTAAGTTGACATACAGTACATGACATGTGAAAGGGTACCCTCAGTTTCAGTATGGGGAGTCCAGAGTTACGGGACAAAGCATCAAAATATGATAATACACACATACTAGTATTAGTACATAATAAGGAATTAGAATGGGCTGGTAAGAGAACAGAGTTCACGGTATATGTGAATCACCAAGCGTGTATTGATTTCTAATACACAGTATGTTCCATTAGCAGATGCAGTTAAAGTTTATGAGCAGTGACATGCTGTTGTGATTTAAAGAGGCATTATACACAATTAGATGCATGGGCTGTGGGATCAAGTCTTCAATACAACCCACTGTTTTATTTTTTTTTTATTTTTTTACATGTTTGGTCAAAATAAATTACTGATAATAAATAACTCATCCCGGATGAAACCAGGTAACTCTATGTCTATGTTGACAGGGAATTTTAGTGATTCTCACAGATCTGTGAGCTGCGAAAACGAGGAAGACATTCCGTCTGGCCGAGAGCAGTGGTGACTTGTGATGTGGACTAGTCTCACTATCAGACTTAGTAGGCAGAGAGAGCAGGCATGATAAAGAGTCCTGGGTGGACTCTCTCATCTGTACTGAGGCCAGACAGACAGGCATGAGGCCACACGTCTCGACATAGAGAAAGAAAGAAAGAGAGAGAAAGAAAAACACACGCACACGCACGCACACGCACACGCACACGCACACACACGCACACACACACAGGAATCACACACACACACACACACACACACACAGACAGACAGACAGACAGACAGACAGACAGACAGACAGACAGACAGACAGACAGACAGACAGACAGACAGACAGACAGACAGACAGACAGACAGACAGACAGACAGACAGACAGACAGACAGACAGACAGACAGACAGACAGACAGAGGAATCGAGAAAGGATGACAGACAGACAGAGGAATCGAGAAAGGATGACAGACAGACAGACAGACAGACAGACAGACAGACAGACAGACAGACAGACAGAGAGAGAGAGAGAGAGAGAGAGAGAGAGAGAGAGAGAGAGAGAGAGAGAGAGAGAGAGAGAGAGAGAGAGAGAGAGAGAGAGAGAGAGAGAGAGAGAGAGAGAGAGAGAGAGAGAGAGAGAGAGAGAGAGAGAGAGAGTTATAGGTCTGGTCTGAAGAACACAGAGAAAGAAGGTCCAGTGTGGGGTAATGTTGCCATGGTGTTCACAAGCCTTACAGCCCAGATCAGAGGGCAGCGATGCAGCAGAAAGGAAAGGGGGGCAAGGCGATCGCATCCAAAACAGTGGTGCCAGTTTTCACCTTGGTTGCAAAGAAATCACTTCAAACGTAGTAAATCATTGAAAACATCCAGCCGGCCGCTTGAGTCTGACTACAAAGCAGCAAAGTAATTTGCAGATGTCTCTGTGAATTTACATGCCTCGATACGGTTCCCATGGGCTGCTGATACTCTACGTTTCCGGAATCTAAAAGCAATTTTTTTTTGTGTGTTTGTGTGTTGTGTATACTAGAAGCAAGCTCATTACCATGTTCTAACAGAGCGTTTTGCAGTCGGTAGTGGTACAGCTGTTTACTCTGATGAGTGCCTTTATCATCGGTACAAAATAAGGCAGGGGACACGCATCATTAACATTATTGAAGCAATGAACTCCCATTCATCTCTTACTGTAAAAAACAAGTGGAAAATGTTTTAGTTACCTTTTCTTTCTTTTGTGTGTGTGAGAGGGAGAAGGACAGACATGCAACATAGATCTCGAGAATCAATGTATGTATATATGTTCTGTCATTATAAAGTAGGGACGTTTTCACACACTTTCAAACAATAATTTTGGGGGGATAGCAGATCGACAAGTTCACAACACATCGTGGTGCGACACGGCATATTGCGGCGTGGTGCATTGTGAGCTATTTCTGCATGACACATACAACGATGTATAAAATAGGGTTGACATTCTGGCATCCTTCTGCAGAGCAACTAACAAGGAAAGAGCAGTGCCTTGCTCACGGACACTTCAGTAGGTAAATAAACAGGCATTGAACCTTACTGCAATTATAAATAATAAACTTGATTTGTAGCAGCTCAAACAAGCTTACAGTCAAAAGAATGAAGGCCTTTTAACATGTAGAATTCTGGCGACCGTGTAATTAGTATCACACATGGACACAAACCTCAATGAGCAACTATCCTTTCCCAATTATTTTTAGTGTTTTTCCTTTCCTCCCTACAGTTTTAAGGTTACCGTGTCATTTACATGCAGCATGGGCTCAAATGAAACTACAGACACAGCAGTAACGCTGCCGTGCCGTCCATCCAGCCAGTGTCTACTGCCACATTTCAATGAACAGACAGCGTGTGGTCCACAGTGGCGGTGTCATGCTTTGAAGTGGTTGCTAGGGGTTACCTGAGATTCGTGTTGAGCCTCCCCTGATGTAGAGAGGCGGGGCCTGGAAGGCATAGACGTTGTCGTTCTCGGCTATGCTGTTCAGATCGTCCTCATCAAAGAAAGAACGCTGGAACCCCGTGGAATAGATCTCTGTCAGGATGACCTAGACACGGACACGCACGCACACACCAGAGAGATAAAAGGGAGGTTTCGCCTTTTGGAGTGGCATTATAAATCTCAGAACTCTAAACTAGTGCTGCACGATTCTTGCTCAAATGTGAATGTCGATTTCCCTCCACAAGAATTGAGATCACGATTCTCATAAGATTCAAATTTTTCATGAGTCAGTAGTTAGTCTGTAGTTGCTGAACATTTCTACATTCAAAATGTGGCACCTGCTAGACAACTACTGTGGCTTTAAACAGACAACATCAACGTGCTTGACTTAGACCTCTAGTAGTCTCTCTTGTAGCAAAAACATAAGAGTAACTAACTACAGTATTTGACTTTGTGAAAGTCTTGCTTATTGTTGTTAATTGTTGTCATAGTGTCTTGATCACTTTCACTGTTTCATGTCCTTTATGTAAACAAAAAAGAAACTTAAGTGTAACTATAATGAATTGGACAGCCAACTAGTGCTGCATGATTCTTGCTCAAATTTAGAAATGAGATTGCATAGGTGTCTGAATTAAGATTGTGGTCTTATTTCGATTCATTGTGCAGCACTACTCTAAACCTGAACTCCAGAACTCTACCGATGTTAAATCAACCACAATTTTCGTTGCTGAGCTCCTGCACTCCAGATGTGTGCAGGACAACGTACTTGTATAATAATAATAATATCTGGGACTTATATAGTGCTTTTCATGACACTCAAAGACACTTTACATGTGTGTATGAAGAGTGTGGAGAGGTCATACGACCGCTGTGCAGTACCTGGTCGGGAGAAATCTTTCCCTCGTCGGCCACCATCCTCCTCAGGCAGGACAGCGAGCCAAACAGAGGCACAGCCAGGCCGATACGCAGGTACCGCTGTCCCTTGGTGCTGAACACCAGAGTCACACACAGGGGCCTGTCGCAGAGGACACACACACACACACACACACACACACACACACACACACACACACACACACACACACACACACACACATACACACGGTCTGAACACCAGAGTCACACACAGGGGCCTGTCTCAGAGGACACACACACACACCGTCTGAACACCAGAGTCACACAAAGGGGCCTGTCGCAGAGGACACACACACACACACACACACCGTCAAGGACAGTGTTGGGGAATGGCTTTGAGCTCCCAACACCCTCCTGCCATGTTTCATCAAAGCCTCCTGCCCCACACACCCCCTTGCCCCCCCAATGACCAGGGACGGACAGAAGGAGAACAAGTTCCATGAATAAATCAATACATTTTAACATTAATAATAGATCATTAGGACCTGGTTTTACTTTATGTGTGAGAAATAATGGCATCTCTACTGCATTTTTTAAAGGCGGGGGAACACTGGCGCTGTGACCTCTTCGGGGGCCGTGCTGCTGGGGTTGGTGAAGGGACATCCAGTACTGTAATGGCTTCTCTGGAATAACAGCACACCCTGAGGGAGTGTATACCGTACGACCAGGGGTCAGGGGTCAGGTGGACACACCCTGAGGGAGTGTATACCATACGACCAGGGGTCAGGTGGACACACCCTGAGGGAGTGTATACCGTACGACCAGGGGTCAGGGGTCAGGGGTCAGGTGGACACACCCTGAGGGAGTGTATACCATACGACCAGGGGTCAGGTGGACACACCCTGAGGGAGTGTATACCGTACGACCAGGGGTCAGGTGGACACACCCTGAGGGAGTGTATACCGTACGACCAGGGGTCAGGTGGACACACCCTGAGGGAGTGTACCGTGCGGGGGGCAGGAGGTCAACATGGCCCAGCCTCAGACAGGAGCCTGTTCACATCTTCACTGTCCCACATGGGGAAGTTGCGTGACTGATCGGCACACAAACACAACACAGTAGACACAGGATGAAAACAATCAACAACGTGACAGATAATCGTCTATAAAACAGTTTAAAACATAATAGGAAGTCATAAAAGATCTTTCTGGACAGTGTGACACACAGCCAGACTCTTTACAATAGGTTTTCCAACTAACAATATTTTGATTTAAAAAAAAAAAACAATAATATGTATACATGTATATATATATATACATGTGTATATATATATATATATATATATATATATATATATATATATATATATATATATATATATATATATATATATATATAACCACAACAAACGTTTAGGGAAAATAAGGAGCGATGTGGAGAGGATATTGAGCTCATCAAGAGACAATCAGCACTTGGCGTGGGGAGATATATTGTGCTCATGAGCTTTAGGTAGGGCTACTTGTCAATCAGGAGGTGTCCAGAGAGTAGGGAGACCAACTCCAACCACTATAAATGCGTTAGTTATATTGCATTAACTCTGACATACACATTGGTTAAAATAACTAGCTTTTGTGCTAATATGGAACTTGGAAGGCTGCTGGTAACTGCAGAGAAAAAAGCTCGTTCTCAGATAAAGGAAAACTGCCCTTGAGATGTCATCATGAGCATAATATGCTCACGATTAAATATTATTTAATCGTTGTGGAGTTTAACACAGCATATTGAACATAATGAAGTTGAGAAACTAGCATGGCCTGCAGTGCAGCCTCCAAGAACACAGTTGGGAATGGACCTCTGTAGGAATTCAAATAATAACAGAGGATTACAACTAAATATTGAAGGAAGACTGCAGTGAACTTTACTGAGGTCTGGGGGCTATATAACAAATCCATTCGTGAACTGAATCCCATTTTAAATCTATGGTAGGGAGTAGGTCACACAGTGTTTATCATCTTAAGAATATGAGCTGGGGCAGGGGTAAAGTACCTTCCCCCCACAACAGAGTCTAGGACTTTGAATCTACCGTCAGCACGGAATGGAGGAGGAGCAGGACGAAACAAGGTACTACATTCTCCCAGTGGGGGCTCCTCAATGACAGGTGAGCCAGTAGCAAATAACAGCAGTGGCAAGCGAAATGGGAAAAAAATGGGTAAAAAGAATTGGCTACTCTAAATAAAAAAATCACACCCGTGTGAAGTGAGTAGTGCAACTCCGTGTGGGGGTCCCCGGGGGGAGGGGGGGGGGAGTGCCAGACCCCCAGCAACGCGCCCAGGGGGCCGGGCCGGTTCCGGCGTGCTGCCCCACGTCCGAAACGGTTGAGAAATGACCGTGTGGGGGTCCCTCTACTGTACTGTACTGTACTGTACTGTACTGTACTGTACTGGCACACCCGAAATCATCATAGTTAATATGTGCGTGTGTGTTTGTGTGTGTGTTAGGTTGCGCACAAGTGGTGAAAAACAACCATGCTGTTTTCGTGCTCAGACGCACCCACCCAGCCAGCCACCCAGCCACCCACACACATAGCTCCGTAAGGGAGTGGTTGCACCACTCAAAAATCAAACCCGTGTGAAGTAAGTGGTGCAACTCTGTGTGGGGGTCCCCGGGGGGTCCCAGGAACTTCCCGGTTCCGGCGAGCCGCCCCGCGTCCGAAACGGTCGAGAAATGACAGAGTTACCGTGTGGGGGTCCCCGGAACATCCAGACCCCCAGGAACATGCCCAAGCGATTGAGAAATGACAGAGTTACCATGTGGGGGTCCCCAGGGGGTTGCACCACTTAAAAATACAGTATATAGGATTATGAGCTGTCAAATTTACAAAACTGATTTGCCCAAAAGAAAGAAAGAAAGAAAGAAAGAAAGAAGGAAAGAAAGCACCGCAGGCAGTGTCATCCCACATTAAAGCTGTGAGAGGTGAAGATGTCAGGTGATGCAGGCAGATGGCAGCCAACTTGTTTTTATCACAGCAGGATCCAGAGGACAGACAGCAGGTCAGAGATGCTGCTGTAAAGTCCCAGTCTGCCACATGAACCCTCCCCCTTCACCCCACCCCTCTCTCTGTGAACTCACAGTGAACCGTTTGCTGGAAACCAATGTTTCAGCGTACTGTAGCATCCACATCTGTGTACTGTACACACAAGTCTGCGTACTGTGCCTCCGCGTCTGTGAAGTGTTCTGTACATGCAAGTCTGCGTACTGAGAGAGAAAGAGAGAGTGTGTGTGTGTGTGCAATACACTAGGCCTACTCTGTAACTGTTTTGCGCGTAGTACAGTACAGTACAGTACATTTATTATGGAAATAATGTCATTAAGCAGGATCTGTTGCAAATAGGTGTGAATTAGGTGTGAACAGTTACATACTGTGAATAAAATGTTCAATCAATCAATCAATCAATCAATCAGTTGTATTCAGATTTGAGCATCAATGTAATGGCTAATATAACATTTGTAGGTCCATATCTGTTGATGGTATCATGGTACGGTATGTGTGGTGTGTGTGTTGTGAGAACGTGCTGCACCCTTGGGCACCACACTGTGTGAATGTCCATATCTCACCATCTATTTAGTCATTAGGAAATACAATTGTTTTGTTTCATCAATTCCAATTGTATTTGTTTATCCTGTATTCTGTGTGAGTTTTCTCTCCTGAATTGATCAAATTGGTACAGTATTCCAACCTGTAGAGAGAGAACCTTCCTTTAAAACTGTAATGTGATACTATGATTGTCACCAGCACAACTTAATAACACCCTTTGAGTTTCTTTGTTTTTCTTCTTCTTTTCTTCTCACGGTACGGTTCCGGGTCGATCCTAATAAATGGGTATGTTGAATGTTAGAAAACACTCCAATGGAAATTGAAGCCGTGATTGCATGATTAGATTGGTGACACCAGGCTACTGTGATAAAAGAAAGTGTGTTTAACACAGTGTGAATGTCCAAGTGTTTAGATTAGTGTGTTTCACACAGTGTGAATGTCCAAGTGTTTAGATTAGTGTGTTTCACACAGTGTGAATGTCCAAGTGTTTAGATTAGTGTGTTTCACACAGTGTGAATGCCAGTTGCTAGTTGAATAAGTGCCAGACACATGTTTACCCAACAAGATACAGTAAATGTTGATTTATTTTAACTGCATGTGTGCATGAAGGCTTTCGTATGGTTTAGCTGCAGGTGAGTTCATCTTTTCACACAGAGGAAGATGAATGGAAGTCTTAAAAAGGCAATCCATCAGTTTTCCCATCTTTATGTACACCTTCAAAAGTACATTCTCTCACTCCCATCAGCCTCTCAGCAAACAGCAATGATGGGGTGACTTCATGCCTGGTAAGCCGTTTGTCAGAATGCGGCCCTTCTAAACAATTTCCCGAATTAGCCGGCTGGGCTGGCTGAACTTGTATGGACTCTTTCAAAGATATATCTGTCAGAAAGGATGAAAACGGCTTGCGGGGGCCATTTAATAGGGACTGCTGCTGACAGAGTGTTAAAGATTTAACCGTCACAAAGTGGCCAAGAGACTTGGCTCTGAGACGCATGTCATCAAAGAGACAAATGTCATATACTGTAGGGCGACTGTGCTGTATTCTCACGCCAAACCTCTGAGGGCTACGAATCATCAACCAGTATGTCTAGAAGATTGGTGCAGCTGGTGTTGACTACTAAATGTGAGTGTGGTGGCCCAGGATATGTTGGACTTTAAGGGTGATTTATATTTATACTTATAGTTGGGTGTCAGAGTCAAGCAACGAAAATAGAATATCTGCTTGTAGATATTCTTGTAGATCTGTTATTTCCAGTGTGCAACACAGAACCAAGTATATCAAACCCAATTTTTGCAGATGATGTGGTCCTGATGGCACCATTGGTCCAAGACCTTCAGCTCTCACTGGACTGGTTCGCAGTCGAGTGTACGGCGGTTGAGATGAGGATCAGCATCTCCAAATCTGAGGCCATGGTTCTCAGCAGGAAACCGATGGATTGTGCAATCCGGGTAGGGAATGAGACATTACCCCAGGTGAAGGAGTTTAAGTATCTCAGGGTCTTGTTCACGAGTGAGGGGAGGACGGAGAAGGAGATCAGCTGGAGAATCGGAGCAGCAGGGGCGGTATTGCAGTCGCTGTACCGCACTGTTGTGAGGAAAAGAGAGCTGAGCCAGAAGGAAAAACTCTCTGTCTACCGAGCAATCTTCGTTCCTACTCTCATCTATGGTCATGAAGTGTGGGTAATGACCGAAAGAATAAGGTCGTGAACACAAGCGGCCGAAATTACATTTCTTCGTCGGGTGGCTGCCATCTCCCTTAGAGATAGGGTGAGAAGTTCAGTCACACGAGAGAGACTCAAGAGTAGAGTCGCTGCTTCTTTAGGCCAGTCAATCTAAGCTAAAAAGGGGCCTGACACAAATTAAATTGCAATCGTTCAAGGTTTTTTATGATCCTTAGGGTCATCCAAATAACATATTAAAAATGGATTATTATATAGATTTTGGATCATGGTAAATTCAGGGGTTGAACGTTGGGGTACCATTGAAAACCTACGGTAAAAATGTCAAATTTGAATTATGCTTTAAGTAGCATGTCAAACTAGGGGTTATTCATGATTTTGAACCAATTCCCAGCATTTGTTTTGCACGAAAAGCACTCCTTGTGCTAAAAACGGGCATTAACAGCCATTAGTAACTTCCTCCCCCAGGAGGAAGTTACTAATGTTGCTCTGGAGAGGGAAGTCTGGAGCTCTCTGGTGGAGCTGTTTCCCCCACGACCCGACTACGGATAAGCGGTTGAAGATGGATGGATGAAGTATACTGTATCAAGCCCAATATCAGACACGTGCACACACTCTTTTGACGTGTGTGTGTGTGTGTGTGTGTGTGTGTGTGTGTGTGTGTGTGTGTGTGTGTGTGTGTGTGTGTGTGTGTGTGTGTGTGTGTGTGTGTGTGTGTGTCTCTGCTAACACACCAGATGTTGTTGTAGTCAATGAAGAGAACAGATCAGTTTTCATTCTTGAAATGGCCTGCACCTTTGATTCTAGCTTAGAGGAAGCCTTTATGACCAAAGTCATTAAGTACCAGCCGCTCCTCCAGACCATCATTGATCTAGGCTACGTACACAGTTTGGTTGTAAGAGGCTTCCAACAACTTGGGATGCCAAAAAAAGCAGCCAAACGGCTCGCGAAATTCTGTGCAATCTCTTCCACGGTAGCCGCCAAATATGGCGAAGACACTGTTACTTGTACCCCTGAAGGGTGTGTGGGTATTTGTCCGGGATTTGCTGATTGCACTCTGTACAGCACCTTGTAAATATTTGTGTCCTTGTATTGTATCTCTTATGTGGACATAAATAAATGATTAAAATGTGTGTGTGTGAGTGTGAGGGGGTGTGTGAGAGTGGGGGGCACACAGCTGCAGCTCTACCCATACATCTGGGGTGAGGCGTTAGCAGCTCTACAGCAGTTCTGTCATTAGCTCCATGTCTTCGTGTCTGTGCCATCCCCATCTTACCACGACCGGAGAATGAAGCAGCTGGTGGAAGACGGAATGTTCAAATGTAAAGTGCAGAACAGTAGTGGAAATGGTTCAGTGTATGCATTGGAGATAAAACTAGAAAAGTGCATTCCTCGGAGCATGGATTCCCACCAGGGCCCGCCAGACTTTGGAAGGCAGTCATAGCCAATTGCAATGTGTTGGATTATCGATCTCACGCAAGTCTCTGCAAGTAGAATTTGAATAACTGTATGGGGCGACTGTGGCTCAAGAGGTAGAGCAGGTCGTCCAATGATCCATGGGTCGGCGGTTCGAATCCCGGCTCCTCCTGTCTACATGTCGAAGTGTCCTTGGGCAAGACACTGAACCCCAAATTGCTCCCGATGTGCTGGTTGGTACCATGCATGGCTTCCGCTGCAATCGGTGTATGAATGTGTGTGTGAATGGGTGAATGTAATGCACAATCTATGTAAAGCGCCTTGGATAAAGGCGCTATATAAATGCACCATTTACCATTTATCTAATGGTGTTCTTAATTAAACGAACCACAGCCTGCTTTGGAAAATGGTAGTAGTACTTACTACGATAAACATACCAGACCACCTGTAAGGTATGAAAAACTGTGGGAAAAGAGAGACACATAGAAATGGGGACATGAAGAAAGAGGTAAGAGATTCAAAATGAGGGGGAGTGGATGAAAAGGAAAGAATGGGGGCCTCCTTTGTTGTACATGCCTATAGCTCCAGCTGACCTGTGAGGGAGGTGGATGGGTTACTGTGACCTGAGGTGAATGTGACATTGTTCCTCTTTACTCAGAGGCTGAGTCCTTTACCTCAGGGACGACCCGCTCCTCAGCTCCAGACGGTATTGTCACTGTAGTAGTAGTAGTGGCCAAAACTTGTCCCTACCCGACTCCTATTTTCAAGATGGATTGCAGTGATTTATTTCCCCCTAAAACATGATCATCAGGTACTATGATTATACTAGGAGGAAGATTTTGTGTACAGAAAGTGTTAAAATTATGTTTTTTATGTGGCCACACCCACCAGTTCATTTATACCTGGTTTTCATCTTAGCACCACCCACCTGAACTTAAGCCTCGCCTGCAGCTGTTATGATGATATCAGGGGAGGGGTTAGGGTTATGATGTCACTAAACGTGGTGTATTTATTTTGACTCAAAGGCTTTCCGCTTTCAGGAAGAAACCAAAAATACACAGTATAATATATTATAGAATATTAAAACCACACCTGGGGGTCTATTAGAGTAATGTTAACTCCATAGACTTTTTTCTGGAATCTATTGAAGTGTCTTGAAAATGTACGTACGTGGAACGACAATTTCCAAAACAGTAGCAGGCCTGACTCTGGAGCAGGTGCTCACCTGGTCTGCCGTAGAGGGATGGGGAGGGAGATGCAGCTGAACGGGTCGAAGGTGTTGCTCTGCTTCAGGCAGTGAGGGCAGGTGAGTGAAGACCTACAGGAGGAGAACAGTATCACATTAGCCACACCACTGAAGAAGACCTCTCTCTGAGAAGCGAGCATGGAAATGGTGGTGTGTTTGTACAGTTTTAGACCGCGACGGTGGGGTGCCGTCTACAAGCAAACGTGAGCCACGAGAGACACCACCGAGTGCGCTAAAGCATGTGGCTATACTGGCCAATCACAGCATGTCTTTACACAAGTGCACTGACCAATCACAGCGCGTCCTTACACAAACCCACCACCATTTCCATGGTTGCTTCTGAGAACAACAGCATCACATTAGCCACCACTGAAGAAGACATCTCTCTGCAAACCAGACAGGCACGAGGCACCGCACCTCTATCCATACTTAAAGATGGGGTGCAATGGTTTTTGGGGTTTCACTCTGAAATGGAAGGCTGTCTACTACGTGCCGTGGCTTATTTCTAACCTATAATGTTTTCAGATAAATATTTTAGAGTGCTGATTAACTTTAAAACAAGTAATACACTGTCTGGAATCTGGATATCATCTTGAATGAGATTAAAAACGGAGCAGTTCTGTAATCAAAACCAGCTGTTTGGAGGAACACGCAGCGATGGGAATCAACCAGGTGAATGAAATCAAGATAAATTTGTATTCATGCAGGGCTCGGCACGTCATCACGCATCACGTTTTTATGGACTTTTGATATAAAAATACATAAAATGTCCCATTGTATTAGATTGTTTGGTACAGTATGCCCACATGATGACCACAGATATGGTCTAAAAGTGTGAAAACACATTCTTAATTTCCCTACGTTCAACCCTCTGTCCCTATTTTGGGTATATCATTATAGGCAAAAAAAATGAAATAACTTTAAATTCTCAAAAATGTCAAGAAAACATAAATAGCAGACCTACAAACTCACAACGCCTTGTGATGCGACACGTTGTGAGCTTGTAGATCAGCTCTTTTCGTCCTTACGCCAAAATATGCATATAGGGCTTAAGTGGTTAAATGCGTCTTGCTCTGAGCACGCCTGCGGCTAGGAATGAGGCACGTCCTCAATTTTAATAAGATGGGAGAACAATGGAGTCAGAGTGAACCCACGGCTCCGCGCGCAACGCCTTGATCCGACCGACAGGAAAGGATTGGGGAATGAGTGATGTAAGTGGTGAGAACGAGAGAGGTGGGTGGGGGGCGGAGTGAAGGAGGAGCCCCCCTGGGGTGACGGATCCTATAAATGGGAACCTGCGCAAGCCATTTCCAGGTTGTTGCATCATCCTCTCACCAGTGCCACTAATGATCTCTGTAATGCCGTGACGCAGTGCCGAGCGGAGAGAAAACGGGAGCTCCGCCGGGAGCTGCCCGCCCCCTACACCTGTTTCCTCTGCATCTGAACGCACAGCACGCACACACACACACATACATGGACGACACACACACACACACACACACACACACACACACACACACACACACACACACACACACACACACACACACACACACACACACACACACACACACACACACACACACACACACACACACACACACACACACACACACACACACACACACACACACACACACACACACACACCTCTTTTTTTTGCCACAATTACACTTTGCTCCAACAAATCTACCCCTTCAGGAGGAAGTTGCTTATTCCGGTTAGGTAATTTGAAGAATGAGTCAGATAATGGCATTTCCATGCCGCCTGATTACTGGAAGTGCTTTTCTTTGCACTGGGCAGTCAGGCCTCTCCTCTCGCCTCCATGGGATTTTAACCCATTTTCACCTGAGATCAGATTCTAAAAATGTCTTCGACATCCTGACAGTTTTCTGAAAAAGCTTCTAAGTTTCTATGTCAGTCGTTCTTCGATTTTTCAAAAATAGCAGACCTACAAGCTCGTAGCGCGCCACTCGGTGGCGCGCTATGAGCTTGTAGATCTGCTATTTTTCAATAGCTAAAGCATAACATAATGCTAACACCAAAAGGGGTTCCCACCCAAATGGGTTAAATGTGTAGGATTTAATATCAGTGAAATGATGAATGTCACTAACCACTTACACGGTATACACTCTGCCGTATGACAAACACTGAAAACAATAAATATATAAATCTTCTTTCTTTTAGATTATTTTGAACTTTTTAAATTTACATTTAGCCTATAATGACATTCCCAAAATAGGGATGCCGGGTTGCTATTCCTTTACAGTCAGTTGTAGCCGGTGTCATCTCACCTCATTTCAACATTC